>NW_024042446.1:0-19880 GCF_014851395.1 Micropterus salmoides | reverse complement strand
AAGCTTCCCGCTTGGTATCACTGCAGCAGAGGAAGACATTAAACCACAAGAATCAGCAAAACAAGATCAGGGATGTTTTACTCTTTAATGGGGGTGTCCAGCCTCCAGGTGTGTGTAAAGTTATTAATTGTAATAAAGAGTAAGTTAACTTTTGTTGCACACACAATGGTTATATCACCACTATATCACCACTGATCCTCATAAAAGTGTAAATGGATTTAGGAAGGTTGGCAAGGAGGTGGAGGAAGGTTTAAAGTGGTTCCTTATGGCTATTCCCACCCCTGCCAAACCACTTCTACCCCCATACTCTCTCCCTTAAACATATGGGTCCCCTGCCCCTCAACTGGGGACACTGGCTAACTGTTTATCTAGGATTTGATAGTGAGCAGTTTATCTTTCCATCTGTTGCCATGTTCCTTCTCTGTCTCTTTGCACACATGCGTTAATGTGGTGTATAGTATGCATGCGTGTATGTACATAAATATTACAGTGATTGCAGTTTTACATCAGAATGGTCTTATGAGTCTGAAAAATTGTCCTTCAATGAGATCCTGGATTTTTGCTAGCTAAAGGGCTGCTGTGCTGCTGCTGACCCTGACCTATGGCATTTCTGTGGAAGGGGAAAAAGAAAATATGAATTTCAATACAGGAAACACTGGTGGAAGATATATTCAGGTTTTTTATTAGGTATACGTTTTTTATATAATACTTTGTAACAAAAAAACACAATACAAGTCATACATTCAATACTTACTTAGAAAAGTCAACAAAATTGGCCTCTCTCGATGTTCTAATACTGGATTATTACTACTCATGCATAAACATGTAAGAAGCCTTTTAATGTTTAGTATATCGGGGGGGAGCTAATTTGAATAACTTTATAAACTGTTAGGCTGTTATATCTGAACCAATGCATCATAAGTTTGGAATGTAAAGTTTTAATCTACAAAGTAATTACTGCTGTTTGTAGAGGAGTCAAAAGTCCTGTATTTCCCTCTGAAATGTAGTGAGCTACAAATATAAAGTAGCATAAAATGAAAATACTACAAGATACAAATACAAATAATTGACCAAGATGACGGTGCATGCACAACATGGACTAAAAACTCATCTGTTCAGACTACACTGTGTTTCCAAATGTATCACTTGAAGCAGTTCAGCATTTTTGATGAAGTTGATGTCCTAGCAAGATTCTTGTTTTTTTATATTATCTTACATTTACACTTACATATCTATCTTATGGCCACAGAACAGGCAAGGACTCACAAGCATGACTCATTAGCAATAAACTAAATATCCAAAAAGTTTTATTCCGGTAAGGCAAAAAAAAAAGAAGAAAAAAAAGATTACATTAGTCAGAGAAAAGCAAACTGAGCAGATAGGGATCAGGCAGAGGGTTGTACAGGCCAGGTGAGGGAAATGGTTAATAGAAAGCAGGAGGGAGTGGCAGGTTCTGAAATGACATGAGAGTTAGTTAAGCAAAATGAGTAGACTGAATGAATAAATAAATACTGGGAGATCAGGAAGGATTCGTGATGTGTCCACATGGTTGAATGCACTTATTGTAAGTAGCTTACAATATGCTGGGTAAAATCAGCTAAATAAATGTAGTGTAATGTATATTATGTGATTCACACCTAAATACACACACACACCTTCATGTCATGTTTTTATGCTGGGATACAGAAAGACTGCAATGCTTATCTGGAGTCTTGTGCATGCCTACATGTGCAGAGACGAGAAAAGAGAAAATTGTTAGTGTCTCTTCTGTGAGCTTCAACTGCTAATTGAGCATATGCTTTGCCCCCATAGTACCTCATTAGAGAGGGACAGAGGGGGGGAGGAAGAGCAACAGAGGCAGAGGAGGGAGAGGGAGGGAGAAAGAAGTGACTGAAAGACAGAGGGAAAGAAAATAAAATAAATGACGGCAGGAGAAAGAAATGAGGAGATGTGAAATTGCCTTTAGGTGGTAAACTCTGCTGTGACTGTGGAGCCCTTTGGCGGGGAGAAATCCCTTCCTAAAGTCAAGCTGACTGCCATTCTTGTCAAAGAACCGCAGGCTATGACTCACACATAGACATAACCCTGCACGGCAAATGCAAGCTCTTCTTCCACAAACATAAGAGCAGTATGTTTTGTCATACTAATTTACATTGTTACATTTAAATTACTGAACACCTAGATAATGCTACAAATGCCTATACTGTACATTAACATATTTGACCCACAAAATATCAGGTTTTGAGACATTTTATTGCAGATGTTTAAACCATAGAGTACAAGCTGACTCAAGGGGTGACATATTTTAGAATATATTCATTCTGAAAGAATACAATACAAAGTAGTGAGTTGGCTGCTCCTAAGTGGTTTTACTTGCTCTTGTGGTAACTGCCAAGTGAAGAACGCAGCGCAAGCCCACAGCTTATATACCCGCAGTGATCGCGTGCTCTTTCAACTGCAAACAGAATTGTTTAAAGTTGAATAGGTGAGTATGTAAACATGAAAGATAAAGTGCATACCTATAAAATAACACAGCAATACGTAAGTGGGCAATTGTCTATAAATATGTAAATAATAATATATAGATGGAAGAGACAGAGCATAGCTAATGTTTAGCATTAGCCTGGCAAGCTAATGTATAGCCAAGTGTAACCAAGTCTGTAGTTGGATTTGCCTGTGCAAAATTCTACTGCACATTTACTATTTGTTCATCTACTTTAAATCCTGTAAACTCACATCTAGGCAACTGATCCCAAGTGGCCAGTGTCCTGTTGCTTTTGCTGGAATTTATCTAATATAAATCTAAAATAATGCACATTATGGTAACAATTCCCAAAGTACTACTAAATTCTGCCCACGTTAAGCCAGTGAGAAGACCTTGGACCAGACTGAAATATGTCATATGAAATAAACTTTGGCAAAATATCGTGTGTTCACGTTGGACTCGACTCTATGTTTATTCAAAATAAGATGCTGATTGAGAAAACTTTAATGTCTTGAAAATTGCAAAGCTAATGTAAGGTTTCAGATTCAACACTAAATCATCTGATCAAATGCCACAATTTATTATCTGCATCGAATGCATCAGTAAAACAAGTCACTGTTGCAAGCAAAGAGCTTGAAATATATTTCCTTCAGTGCCAAACATCAAAAATGTGCCAAATAATCTAAAAATCACAATTAAATTAACATAGATGGAAAACTGTCGAACACTAAAATCAGAGGAGCCCACCCACAAATGTAGATGTGCAGGATCTGAAATATCTGCACTAACAAGGTGTCAAAACTTCCCTGAATTATCTTCATACAATATGCCAACACATCCTCAATCACTTGTCTCTCCTCTGTTGTTGTGTTTTTCTTCTTCTTCTTGTCTTTTCTGCTAACGTTCTGCCTGCCTTGTGTGATTTAACCAAATCTGATGCAAAGTGGAAGTTCTCTAGAAGCGTCTCTATCTCCCTCCTGTTATCTCTTCTCCAACCCTATTTGAAAGGCGTACCAAAGTTGATCTAAAGGCTCTCAAATTGATACTTAAATCTCCCCAAATCATAGAAGGCTCAGGATGAGGAATTTTTAATCTCCACCCACCCGCAGGCCAGAGCTCACCCTGCAAACAGACTGTATCTCCCTCTGCCTCTCATTGTCTGTCTGTGACTCTTTATACTCCAGCTTATCTTTTCTCCGTTGCTGTGGATTTTCTTTGTCATAAATGAACCTCAATTGTCCTCAGCAAGCATTTCAAGGATGCCAGTGTGCAGATCAACATTGGTTTACATAAGCAAAACATTCTTACATAGTGATGTGACGTCACAGTAGAAGTGGTATTTTGCGGCTCTGTGAGGATGGATTTGACACAGTGGCGTTTTGAACTATGTCAACAAGCTAGCATGGTTAAGATGTTTATGTTCAGCAGGTATAATGTTTCCCATGTCCACTCTCTTAGTTCAGCATGTGTGCACTAAACACAGAGTACAGCTGAGGCTGATGGCAATGTCAGTAGTTTTATAAGTACTTGTTCATAAACCAAAGTAACGGAGAGATTGAGGGGATCTGGGGATCACCAAACTTACCATACATTGACTGTGGACCATAAAATGTCATGGTAGTCAATCAGTCATTTAGTTTTAGATATATTAGTCTGTGGTGGACTGACTGACATTGCTTAAATTCTAGAAAGCAAAAAAAAACCCATTCCCCATTAATACTGTATTCCAAGCCAATGTTACTTTCTTTTAACCATTACCACTACTAACCTTGACCAAATAGTTAGTTGTCTAAAGTTTACCAAACCATAAATTGACGTGGCGGATCAGAAAACACCAACTGAGTTATTTCTTGAACAGTTGTTTCAACAGTTTGAAAGGAGAGAATATGAATAGAAAACACAAATAGGCAACTCATTGTGTCAACATTTCTTCAAAGGAAAGAAAATACACTACAAAGTATTCACTGTCCAGTTTTAAGTCAGTACTGGTGCCGTCCTTTCCTGAGCATAAACAATGTGCATTTTAGATAGGCCTACAGGGTCACCTGTATATTATGGGACAGAGATCCCCTGCGTTTTTCTGTCGCATATAAAATATAATAAATTGTAAGAGTAAAATAACTATAGATATGCTAGGAATAGTTACATGAAAGATGTGTTTGAGTCGATTTGTTGTAAATTGTAGAACTTGTGTTTCACTTCTCTCTCAGTCTCATCCCTCCAATACTCCTCTACGCATCACTCCGTGTCAAATGACATTTAGTGCCATGCCATGCTCCCTCTGTAATTGGTCTGTAGCGTCTGTCCCCACACACTCACAGATATACACTCTCACACTCACACACAAACATATACAGGTCTAATGCCTCATCTGTCTGATAAATGGGGTAAGGCACAAACAGCTTGCCAGCATGCCTTTTGTAATATAATGTGTACACTTTTGAACTGTGTATGTGTGTGTGTGTGTGTGTGTGTGTGTGTGTACATCATTAAAACATAAAGGCCAGGTGTTTATTATAGAAACACAAAAATGGCTTATGTAAGACATAATCAGCTTGGAGCATTTCACTGGTTTGAGTTCTGCAGGAAATGCACACATGTTGGGTTTCTTTAAAGCTCATACTGGTGGAATGTCTTTAATGACAAACAGTGACACTCCAGGATGCAATGTATGCATAGCTTAATGTCATATTTTGTTTTGCACTTGGATATTAAAAGCACATGTGGTGGTGCTTGTTTTTACATCGGCTATAAAAAACGCTTTCTCGACTTCCCGAGGCTGCTGGCAAGTCAACTCGCTCGGAAAGGATCAAGCATGAGAAAGAGACAAGGAGTTTGCATCATTCCTTTAATCTGAGTTTTAGGAGGGGGTCGGAAAGAGGGCGAGAGGGGGTGAGAAAGAGAATGAGCCAAGAGAGAGAAAATAACAGAGGGAAGGAAAGACAAGAGGGAAAAAAAGAGAATAACAAAGGAGGGAAATACTTTACAGTTCTAAACTGAGCGTGGAGAACACTCAAATGTAAGAGAATTTGTCTTCAGACAGGACACAAACAGAGTAAAAATACACTAATAATACACACCCACGTGCCCTCCCTCTATCTACTCATCTTCAGAGTGACTTGTAGTTTTTTCTTTTTTAACTTCTGTTTTAAAATAGAATAAAGTAGTGTGATAATATTGGAACAAGACAGTTTTCTCTAAGATTGCACACAAATTCATTATATACCAATGCAATACATCAGCCAAGATCCCTCCCAGCCCTTTTCCCCCGAGCAGCAGCATATTGATTGTGAACTCCTAAGTTAAGAAACCGATGGGTCTCAAATAGTATACTGACAGGTGTCAGCAGCGATGGCAATCGAAGTGGCCAGAGTGACAGAGGCGACATCCAGCAGCATCCAGGAACAGAGTACGGTTGGAGGGAAGACAAACACGATGCCATTCTCAATCTGTGCTGTCACTAACAACAGTCAGCGGCAGACACAGTGATATATAGTCTACATAGTTCATTCAGGGGTACACAACATTTGCGTGTTTTGCTGAATTCATGTGCACAAATACTTGGTTAACCCCAGTCCATGACTATTTTATTGTACCATTGCGTGTTGTGCTTTTAAGGTACTCTGTGGAGTTTTTGGACGTTAGTATTGCTGTAGAACAATGGTTTGATGACCTGGTCCTTGCTTTCTTGCAGAGCTTTAGACTTGAGACTTGGAGTTAAGTCAGCTAAGGCACCAAAGTGAGCACATACTATCAGGCTATGACTTGGGGCAGCGTGGGCGTCCCCAAGTGCACCTAAGCAAGCCTATAAGACTTTTAAATGACGTGGGACTTGATCTGATACTTGATCTGAATTGACATGATTTGAGACTTCACTTCGACTTGTCTCAACTGACTTGAAACTGGTGTGACTCTGCCTGCTTCACTCTGCTGTTGCAATGTTTTCTGTCTCCAGGGCTGCAGACCAATTCAGAGGTTATTCAGTGGCATGGGACACACCTGGGTGTGTCTCCGTGAACATTTTTTGCAGTCTAAGAGCAAGGCTATGACACTGGACATGATACTTGAGGCCGACGTGTCTCAACTGATTTGAGACTTGACTTAAAATTCCTTTACAAGACTTGAAAATTGCATTGACATGATTGAGAGACTTGAGTGCTTTCAGACTTGATTTGGAATTGAAAAAACATAACATTTCTGTGACAATAATTTCCATTTCCGCCATAATGTAATAATTGTGTTGCACTGTCCATTAACATAATGCTTCACATGAGATCACAAACTGTGGCCACAACGGTATAATAGGCCAACGTTCTACCCCCAACAGTTGGGGGTAGAACCAGAATTACAGGGATATGTAAACCCCATGAAGCTCATCAGGCCTGTTGGTGTCCTTTCATCAATTGTACTCCCCATAGAACTCAAATACTTTAGTTTCCTGGACCCGGTGGTCCACTCCATACATACAAGAAGGAGCCTGAATATTAGAAACACCTCTCAATATAATGAGAGACACAGCACCCCTACAAGCTACGGCCTCAGAAATGACCAGAGAGAAACATTACAAGCTTAGCATTCATTGCCGTGCTGTATAATCTGGGTGAGGTCCCTTCCCTTCACAAACACATGTGGTTTACCTGCTTGCTGTGTGAGTGTGTGTTGATTGTTGTGACTGCACATGAGGTGAATATAGGATAACACCCCTAGACACACCTAACATAGCCTGCCACCTCATATACCAGCCTCAGCCCATCACAGTTTTTTGGACACTTTCAAAAGTGAAATATTTTAATTATATATTGAAATCATTTTGTAATAGAATAATACATAAACTTTACATGTTTTAAAACATTTGCTACTTTTTATCTTTCAGCAATATTGTCCAGTTTACTTATTTGATGGACGTTATATGTAAAATAATAAAATAAAAAATCTCTCAGCCACATTTTGGCATTGTTGGCAGGATGTACTGTAAAGAGCAGAGGGGTGTAGTCACACTTTTCTATTTTGTGGGTGGTAGGAGGGGCAGAAGTCATTCTGTCCCATTTGGTTTTTAGCACACTGCTCAGGGAGGCCACCTCAGCTATGACAAGGCAGTAACTCCTCTGTAATCTCTGAAGTAAGTGAACTAAAGGAAATTCTCAGACATTAACAAGAGCAGATGAATCAGTTTACCAGAAATCTTGAAACCCCTAACCATGTCCCTAGAGCTCAGTTGAACCATCACAAGAAAACTGGCATTTGAAGGGGGAGCCAACAGCCCCACCAACTTTGCTAGAGTGTGTTATGGTGAGTATGTTGCAACCCCAGCCAGCTTTTATAGCAGTGCACTCCAGCTCTAATGATCTGATGATGGCACTGCTCTTCAAACCGGGGAATTTGGGGGGACCAAGCAAAATTACCTCAGACATATCATAGTTAAATTTAAGGAGATTTTGGGACATGCAGGATTTAATATCAGAGGGGCAGACTGAAATTTGTTAGGCTGTTAGGACCTGTGGGTTTAAACGGCATGTATAACTGGGCAAGAGGGAGCATATACTGTATATAGAGAGCAGAAGAGGGTCAAGACATAAAGAAGAAGAAGTAGAAGAGCCTTGAGGGAAACCACAACTCAACGGAGCCATCAAGGAAGCAGAGTAACCAGAGCAACGGAAAAAAAGTTCTGTTGGCGAGGTATCAGTGTAAAATAGCTATTCATAGCCAAGTCTCCAAGTGATGGGAGAGGATACCATGACTGAATGTACGGAGGGTAAGTGAACTTCTCTGGCATTATTAGACCTACGTACAGTGTCCCTGTTCCGCATCAGTTCTTTCTATACAAACATGGTCACGAGGTGGGAAGCATCTAAACCAAATGAACTTGGTTGAGGGGGATGAACGTCTCCTTCTCCTCTCCTTCAGTTCTTGTAGTCCTTGATCATCTTCTGCTATTACAGTATTAATCTGCTCTTGAGAAGAACTGTTTTAAGTGTTAGTTGTACATTTCTTTTCATTACTGGTATGGATTCATTAGGTGAGCTTACGAGAGGTGGCAATGTTACAGTGGATAAGACACATCCCTTTGATTCCTTCACAAAGCAGCAGGCCGGACTCTGTCTCCCCAGCCAATCAGCTGTCTCTGGTGTTCTCTCTCTTGGTGGCACTGGAGACATGCCATGTGCCAGCCTGCTTCAAAGCCTCCACCATCATCCCTGTCCCCAAAAAACCAAGGACCACTGGACTAAACTATTACAGACCCGTCGCCCTGACCTCTGTAGTTATGAAGTCATTTGAACACCTTGTGTAGTTCCACCTAAAATCCATCACAGACCCACTCCTGGACCCCCTGCAGTTCGCCTACAGAACCAACAGGTCTATAGACGACGCAGTAAACATGGCCCTTCACTACATCCTCCACCACCTGGACTCTGGATCCTGTTTTTGGACTTCAGCTCTGCTTTCAACACCATCATCCCGGCCCTGCTGCAGGACAAGCTCTACCAGCTGAGTGAGCCTGACTCAACCTGCAGGTGGATTCCGGACTTGATGGACAGGAAGCAGCATGTTAAACTGGAAAAACATGTCTCTGACTCCAGGACCATCAGCACCGGATCCCCTCAGGGCTGCGTTCTTTCCTCTCTGCTCTTCTCCCTGTACACCAACAGCTGCACCTCCAGTCACCAGTCCGTCAAGCTCCTGAAGTTTGCGGATGACACCACCCTCATTGGGCTCATCTCTGGTGGGGATGAGTCCGCCTACAGGTGGGAGATCGACCATCTGGTGACCTGGTGCAGCCAGAACAGACTGGAGCTCAACACTCTTAAGACAGTGGAGATGGTCGTGGACTTCAGAAAGAGCCCAGCCCCACCCTCCCCCATCATCCTGGGTGACTCCCCAGTCACCACTGTGGACTCCTTCCTGGGCACTATCATATCCCAGGACCTCAAGTGGGAGCTATATATAAAAGATGACCATTGTCAGTCCCAAATGACAGCTGTGAACACTTAATTGTTACTACTTTGAAGGAGTTTCTATGCAAGTAGTCATCAAACGTAACATAGCCCTTTTTAAGGCTAACAATCCCAGTTTATGGGACGTGGATCAAGCTTCACTGCATTACAGTAGTTCTACTTGTGTTAGTAATGACAACACTCCGTCCTGCTCCTGGTACAATACCTCTCCAAGTCTGGTTGTACTAGCATCCCTATGGAGGTCATATGGTAACTAAAGGTTTGCAAACTCTAAGACACGGGACGATGTAAGCTTTCCAGTGATTTGCTGAAAGGACTTTTGACAAGTTGGCATCCATCTTTCTCCTTGGGATTGTAGTATTTGGCATCTGTTTTGGTTACTTTGGTCTGTGCGAGGTAGCCTGCAGAAGGATTTGTTAAGCACACCTAATCCATTCCTTCCTAACCCTAACCCTTCTGATGTAATGTTTGACTTTTGTTGCAGGACTGAAGTCGAGGTTGAGATGGGAAAAGATGTCAGAGTAGGAGTTCAATTTTAGGGTTATCACACTCTTCCCTCTTTAGGAAATAGGGAATCTCCAAAGTCAAACTTTATGCCTAAACCTCAAATCACAGTGCTTTTGCCTTGAGCAGATTTCTGTTTGTGGTTTGCATGAATAATTAGCTTCTTGTTGCGGACTGACAGGTGTGTTCTGAGTTTGAATCATTTCTTGAGGAACAGTGAGCTTGGCAAAAAGATAGTCGGTAGGAGAAGATCACAGCTGGTTTTATTTCTTAATACAACAATAATCTTTTGTGGAAAATATTTTGGAAGGGTAATGAGACAACTGTCAATGAAGATTCCACCTGGTAAGTGTGAAACGGTAGGTTGCTCAAATTCTTAATGTTCATCCCATCAAAACCTTCCAGCACAACTTTCTGACCAGCAGGTAGGACATCTGGTAGATATCATCTGCCACAGTGTCGACCATCTGAGTTTTGTTTATGCCTGAGCTATTGCATTTTTATAACCTGATGGGTGGCAGTGTGGGTTAGCCTGAAGGGAGAGTGGCTTAAGAGTGTTAGTTCCTATCAGTACTTATATGCTGCTGTTGGAAGGGACAATCAAGATGAAAGGGACAATCAAGGTGAGAGTTTGACCTTCAGG
This sequence comes from Micropterus salmoides, assembly GCF_014851395.1. Lineage (NCBI taxonomy): Eukaryota > Metazoa > Chordata > Actinopteri > Centrarchiformes > Centrarchidae > Micropterus > Micropterus salmoides. The sequence goes on along the minus strand of NW_024042446.1, from coordinate 9,295 downwards.
TTTGGAAGCAATTAACTCTTTTGAAAATTGCACATTTTATTGTTCATAACCTGCATATGGAACTCACTAACAATTTGCACACTCAATATCCAGTTTGTGGATTGTATGGTCTCGTACAGGTTATAGAAGGTTTGAGACACAGTTGTAACCTTTGAGCCTGTATCAAGCAATACGTTGGAGTCAACTCCAATAACTTTAACCTTAGCAGTGCTCATGCTTCCCACTAGACCTTTAGGCAGTTTCCTTGTTTGTACAGTTCTGTGTCCTTTTAATGATGCTTTGGTTTTTGCTTTATGCTTTGGGTTGGGACCTTTACTATCATCCATTCCTGTTTGTCCCACAATAGGAACAGTTCCTGGTTTAAAGTGGGACTATCACCTGTTGTGTTGTCTTTTTTCCATCTTGTTTGTCCTTTAGCTCTTCTTGCTACAGAAACAGGCTTAGCTGGTTGCTGCTTCTCATTAACTGGTTCATCTTTTGGTTTCGCTTTTTTGATTTGTGGCTTTTTTTATTTGTGGCTTTTTTTATCTGACTTTTTCCCTCTTTGAGGTGCAAGAGGGCTGCAATATCAGCAAAATACTTATTACAAAGCAAATCTATATTGAAAGCTACCACCAAAGTACAATTTATTGATCCGTCAAAAATACATAACTCAAAATGTTCTGTATATTTCTTTAAACCATATATTTTTTATCATGGTTACAAAAACAATGAACTATTCTAGTGGCAGATGTGTGTCAAGTGACCTGGGGGATACTACTTTTTTATTCCAATACACAGCCTCAGTCACTGTACAGAATTAGACACATACTCTGAATACCGTATGACGTATTCTGAGTCTCTTGATGATGCCTCATGATTTGTCCAGTCAATCAATCAGTTGATCAGCCTGTTTTACTGTCAGCCTGTCAGAGCTCCAGTGGTGGTGGTTCAGTAAAGCAGACCAGATAAGAGCGAGTCCCTGCAGACAAGCAGAAAAACACAGCTGTCACTGCAATCATTCCAACAGTGTGAACTTGGTTTCACCGACCACAGCCTGGCCCAGGGGGCACCCACTACAGAGCAGGCTGGGTGGATGGTTGGGTGGGTCGGGGTTTGTTCTGAGAGGAAGTGTCTTGTGCTTTAGGAGATGCCGTTCTGGGAGCAGCTGGTGCCCTGACAGGATTAGATACAGCGGAGAAGCCACGCTGACAGAGAAAGATGGAGGGCATCAAACACCCACACAGTCATCCCTCCCTCCACCTCCTCTCTCGCTCAGGGTAAACAATTCAATAAAATCAGTTCCAGAGATAGCAGTGATGCCCCCTATAATGCCAAGCCCAGGGCCCTCCAACCATCTGATATTGAGAAAACACCCGGCTCACACCGGGGAGCAGATTTCATGGAGATGCTTGGCAGCTAGCTCTGTGTAAATGCACACCAAGGGAAACATTCACACTGAGCAGGGGTTGCATCAGTTTGAGACGGGCAAATGCTATATTTTTGTACATAACTGTTGAACATCTTGTTTTTATCATATGTTTTTAAAATCTATAATGTTCCTCCACCTTGAAGGGATTAACAGAAACTGTATGTAAAATGCAATTGTTAAATATAATCAGAAAAGTCAGGTACCGGTTTAGATAAAGCAGCTAAAACATCTTGGTTATGTCTACAGGGTGCCCTGGTAGCTCGGCTGGTAGAGTGTGTGCACTCATGTATTGAGTCTGATTCCTTATCACAGTGGTCTGGTTTTGATTTCTTAACTGGCTGCTTGCTGCATGTCATCCCCTCTGTCTCTCCTCAGCTGTCGTTGCCTAATAAAGGCAAGATGTGTAAGCATAAGCATGTGCAGCAGACACACCCACAACCCACAACTAAGTAAAAAAATGTCAGTCATTGTTGACTATCATTTAAAATACTAAATACAAAATCAGGAGATGCAGATGCATCTGCCTTACTTCCAGCAGAAGTGCAATTGTTTCATACAGTACTGCACACACAGAGACAGGTCATTAAGTTTCATACATTTTCTGTAATGAAACATCTAAAAGCAAAAATCCTATTAGATGGGGGACAAAATCTTATCAAAGGGTCTGTGGTCTAATTCAGTGGTCAATCAGTTTAGGGGGTCCTTGATGTGAAAAAGTTTGAAAACCACTGATCTATATAAATAGTATATATGTGTTACATATGTATAGGTAAGGTAAAGTGTGCAAGTCTCTGAGCAACATTCAGCTTTTCAGTAACCACAGGAAGAGAATATAGTTTGGGAGCAAGAGGGTTAAGTGAAGTAAGGGAGAGGTGGGTGTAAATGAGGTCCACTTGGTTGCTGATTTGGATCACACTGTCAGAGAGACTCTTAAAAGATTCCAAGACATCATGAAGGGGTGAGTAGTGCTGTCCCACGAGGGTGCCTTAAATGGCTGCGTCAATACAGCCATTTAAGGCAATACAGACAACTCCCAAGTCAAGTCCCACATCAAGACTTATAAGCAGGGACGTCATACAAAAATCTGGAACTTGTACATAAGCAATCTCTAAGGTTCCCTCACTTCATCCCTCCTATTCGTTCTAGTATCTCTGTACGCTCAGTCCCTTCCCCCCCCCTAGTGCTATGCCTCTGCCAACAAGTCATGAGTCAAGTCCATAGTCAAGACCAACAAGTTCAGAGTCAAGTGCCTATTGAAGACCAAGTCCCATGTTAACACTGACAGGTCCCAAGTCAAGAGCAACATGTTCACCGTCAAAGTCAACATTCAAGTCCAACAAGTCCGGCGTCAAGTCCAGGTACTCAAGACCAGTGGCGGCTGGTGAAAAGTAAAAGTTCAGTAACCGTCCCAATACAATTAACACAAACTGCAGGATACCAGGGCTCTGTGAAATAGTCAGAAATTATTTAATGCCAATATTATATTAATATACAAAAACATAAACAGTGATCATAAACAGAGATAGAAGTACAAATAGGCTACCTCTAATTTGTACTTCAGTACAGTAGGCCTACTGAAGTTACTGTCCACCACTGGAAATAGCCACATCTTAACACTTCAGAGCTGCCTATAAACTATACAGCTTACCTCTGTAGCCAACAGCTGTTGTTCTCCTTGTTGATGTACTTTAGCACGAGCACCAACTGGCAGTGGGTGGAAATGTCAGTTGTCTCATCTGCCTGAATAGCAAGATATTCTGCATTTTTTACTTCCCTCAGAATGTAATCTGTAAGAAATGAAAGCATGCAGTCCAAAAGTTCGTTTTGCACAGTCTTTGAGGTGCCTTTGAAAACAGTAGATGTCTTAAGGAGCTCCTCCAACACACTGTCCAGCCGTCGAACAAGATCTACTGAAAACGCCAGGGTTGTCAGTGGATGCGGTCTCATTGTCTCATTATGGCCGCGCAAGGCTGTCGTTAACTCTGCCTAGCATGACTAGCTTCACCGTGTAATAATAATTCATAATTATTTAGCCTATATTTTATATATTACACATTATTGTGCATTTTAAACACACATATACTTAATTACTGTTTGTGTCAAAAATTGTTATTTTAAAAAGAAAAATCAAAGCACTTTCCACCCAGAGACTGTATATAAAAAGTTTCCACCACCAGGGAGAGCGGCGCCCTAGCGCCCTCTATTGGCCAGCTGCCACTGCTCAAGACCAACAAGTCCCAGGTCAAGTCCTAATCAAGACCAACAAGTCCCAGGTCACGTCCCTAGTCAAGACCAGCAAGTCCAACAAATCCTGATTCAAGTGCAATATATAAACTCTAAAAAAGTCATTATGTGGCAGAAACCTTATAACATTTAAAATCAAACTGATCAGGTGTGCCTTTACATGTTATTCCTATGACACAATTACATTCATGTAACCATCCATCCATCGTCATGGGGGGCCAATCCCAGCTGACATCGGGCGAAAGGCGGGGTACAAGTCGCCAGTCCATCACAGGGCCAAACAGAAAGGCCGGGGAAACTGGGTTTGAACCCACGACCTTCTTGCTGTGAGGCGACAGTGCTAAGCACCGCACCACCGTGCCACCCAGATTCATGTAACATCTGGGCTAAATGTTTAGCATGTTGTGTGTATGTGTAATCAGCTCCTTTATTAAAGTAAAAGTAAGGGTGACAAGATCAATCGAAGGGGTCGTGAGATGACTAATGGAAGAGGAAGGAGGAAAAAACAAATTTCTTTTACTTTTTTCTGATCTTTTTCGAATTTGTTTCTCTCCTTGAGTCCCAAAACCATTATTTAAATGAAACCGTCTGAAGCATGACTAACCAGACACTGCCTTTTTGTAGGGTGTCACAAGCCACTGGAAACCACTAGTTTAATCTTAACAATGTGTTGTAATTTTTTTAGTTTATGTTTTTAATGTAAAATCTTAATCTGAAAAGTAACTATTAGTTATAGCTGTGTAATGTAGTGAAACAAAAAGTAAAATTTTCTCTGGAATGTAATAGACTTGAAGTATCAATAAACGTCAAGTAGAAATACTCTAGTAAAGTACAAGTACTACAACATGTTACTTAAGCACATTATAAATGTACTCAGTCACAGTGATTGTAGTTCAAGCAGCTCATGAAGCAGCGCTGCACTGGCTGAAATCTATCCAGATGCTGTCCTTTTTTGTTGATTACCACAATTTCACAGTTCATGTGAAAGTCATCTAAAAGCCAATTAAAACAGGTTCACGCTACATACCTCCTCATTTCCACAGATCACAGGGAACTGCCAGCAGAATTAAAAGGTAAGATCTGGTAATTACCTTCAAACCGGCCCGAAAATTTCAGATCTATTATCAGCCTTATCAGACTGCAGGCTGATTACAGAGCGAAACCTTGTGATGAAAAATTGGAAGAAATAGCTAAATGGAGTGTAAAATAACAGAAAACAGCATACACAGAGAGACATACCAGCACCCCCCAGGTACTGAGGTGATTGTGGATTCTGGATAAAATCTCCCCAGGCACCTTCCTTCTCCAGTCAGCAACAGACGGATAGAAAGATGAAAGGACGAATGGATGTGTGGCAGAATGGGGGGGGGGGGCTAGATGAAAGAGAGGAGGTCAAGTGTGAGAGACAGAGCGACAGGTTTTCATCATATCAGGTTTTTTTTTTTTTTTTTTTTGGATTAATCGCCCATCACCTGGCAGCCCTGATTAGTCTGGTTTACTCTGGGTGATAGCACTTCATGGGTGAGTTGGTTCACATCTGGTGGCCAGGAGAAGATAAAGGGACAGAGGAAACTGCAGACTTAAGATTAAGGGATGGAATCAGTGAGACACTGACAAAAATGAAGGGAACTGTGTCAACGGGGGGTGGGGGGATGGCTACTGGGGCTTCAGCTCCAAATATTTTTTCAAAAGCCCCAAATCTTGTTTCATTTCCCCACAGTCTCTCTGACTGGACGGGCAAATCACTGGAGCAAAAGCTCTATTATTGGGGAAATTTAAACATCTATAGGACCGCCCTAACATTGTTGTCCAGTGTGTGTCCGTTTCATTCACTCATGACACCTCTGTGAGCTAGCTGGCTAGCTAATGAACTCATGAACTATGGAAATAAAGTTTTTCACATGGAGTAAACCTTAACAGGTTAATAGCAGTGAGCTGTTGAGGTGACTAGACTAACATGTTAGCTGTGGACATAAACTTTACGAGTAAACGAAATGAAGAATAGCAATATCAACCATGACGTTTAAAAACACAAGCCTACAGCGGCACTCGGACTAAACTACAGCAAAAAGTACATTTGTGAATATCTAGCAGTATCTCCGCCCTTGCTGGTTTCAGTTTTATTAATGCTGCAGGTGAAACAATGTGAGACGTATATTTTGAACAAGCACTGCACTGCACTCTAAAAAACACAGGGAGGTGTCACATCGGCCTTGTGACGGGTAGCTTATTCCCAGTACTGCAGCTCACCGGGACAAACAACAAACAATATTTTTATATAAATAAAAAAATAACCATTGTTGCCATGAATGATGCAACATGTATTATTGTAAAGCCAGGGCACTTTTGGAATGTGAACAGGATCATTGGTTATAAAATTATTTGCTACTCTCAACATCATTAAAAAGTCATAACAAAATAATAAAAAAAAACATCCCAGAATAAACTTAGGTATTAGTGGTGTTATTAAACTCCAAACTCTTGTTACACAAAACCTTTGATGTATTGCAATTTTTGTCTTCATTTTCATTCCTCACATCACAAGCTCTATGAGTTATGATAACGTGTCCTCTGGCTGCGTCATTCAGAATCAGACTATCCTAAGTATAGTCGAGGTAAAGTATCTGGAATGTGCAAATCTGGGGAGCAAATGTGAAACAACTGCTATATTCCTTAAGATATGACACATTTTAAAGCAGGAAAGCAAGATTGGAGTCAAGACAACGCTGGTGTGTGGGCTTATTTAACGTCATCCTGGCAACATGCTCACAATGACCATGCTACCATGCTGATGTTTAGCAGGCATTTACCGCTAAACACAAAATGCAGCTGAGGCTGATGAGAATATCATTACCCGGGTTCAATGACTGGTCAAAAGTGACTGCCCAAATTTGCAATACCCACGGCAAAATAGACTACTGCTTAATGTCTTACTCTCTAAATTCTTTAAATAACCTGTCCCTCCTGCTGCATCCCCAGTCAATTGAAGACAGCCAGTGTTCAGCCGCTTACTATTTTTTTTTTACGATTAATTCCAATCTGGGTTTCACCAACAATACAGGCCTGAAACTGCTTTGATACGAGTCACAAATTACATCCTCCTGTAGGCTGACAGGGGGTAACACTCCATCTTACTTCTGCTAGACATAAGTGCAGCCTTTGATACCATTGATCATTCAATCCTGCCATCCTCATCGCTAGACTAAATAGATGCGTAGGTATCTCAGGGAAAGCACTAGAGCGGTTTGTTTCATACTTATCAAACAGATGCTTCTCGGTCGCAATGGGCAAATTTGTGTTTTCATCCTCTCCCCTGTTATATGGGGTGCCTCAGGCATCAGTCCTCAGGCTTCTTCTTTTCTCTTTGTATATGCTTCCCTTGGGCCACATAATGAGTCGCTTTGGTTGTATATCTCATCAGTGTTACGTGGACTCCACTCAGCTTTATGTTGCAGTGAAAACAGATGATTTCAGCTGTTTCAACTGTTTAGCTACTACACTGCATACACAATTAATAGGCAAGTAGGTATACTGAATGAATAAATATTTCTATGCACATTTTCCAAACCATATCAGCTTAAATCCTCATTGGAGTTTACCATTTTCAGGTGATATTTATTTGTGTAATGAGGGAGGGTGTGGCGAAAGTGAATCACACCTTATATCAAGGTGTGCATGGTCATTAGGCAGCTTCATTACCTCAGGTAACATTGGCCAAAAAAGAGATTAAACTGACACTGAAAAGTCAACAATTCTAAAATGCCTTTCAGACAGATGCAACACTCTTGAAATAACTAAACTTTTGAGGTGTGATTACCGGACAATCAAAGGAATAGTCAACTCAAAAGGGGCATGGAGTAGAAAAGGCGCAAATTTACTGCAAAAGACTTGAGTATAATTAAACATGAAGCTATCAGTAACCCATTATCCTCCAGTGCCACCATATTCTTGAACTGCATCTACCTGGGGTCTCATTTATAAACGGTGCGTACGTACAAAACAGGGCTGGAAACGTGAATACACCACTTCCCAAGCAAAGGTTGTGATCTATAAAAAACATTTGAGGGAAAATGTGCGGTCCTGTAAGTAAACTCTGAACCATGCGTACGCAGAGGAGAAGAGGAGAAATGAGAAAGGGCAACTCACACGGCAGAAGGATGAAACCATTAAAATTAATAGGCCTACTATTGTGTAAAATAAATCGAAATATTAGGCCTACCTCTGAGTATTGTAGGCTTAAAGCCTTTCTGAATAAACAAACACCCCTTTGATTGATTTTCCCTGAAGTGCGCAAAAAAACACAATTTAAGATAATTTACAGCGCACAAAAAGATCCAGATTTAGGATAATAAACACAAATGGAGATAGCTGTTTCTGCAAAAGAACGCCTCAAATATGTTGTACAGTTTAATCAGGAAAAAGTTAATTAATACTTGCATGCAGTGCAATTTTTTCTCATAAATTAGGTGAACAGGAGGACAAATTATATTTAAATTGATGCCATTTTCAATGCGTCAGTTGAGCAAATACCAGAGCATAGTTTCATATATTGTTATCACATGTTCGTTGCCTTATCGAGCCAAATGCTGTGCGCCAGCGTATGGATGTGATGCGCTGCTTGTAAAAAAGCGTTATGGAAAATATAACACTATTTTATGTCATTTACAACAAGTCATATTTCTTTTAACTCATCAGCAGCCTCATCAAGTGAGTGGACTGTTTGTGTAGCCTAAATAAATGTTCAGACACAAGCGGAATGTGTTTGGTTTAATCTCTTTTCAAATGGGGGAATCCAAATTAGTACCTGGGTCATCCTGTTTTGCGTGTGTGTGTGTGTCCCCAGCCAGTGACGTCACTACTCAGGAGGGATGCCCCTTCCTGCAGATCGGTTATAAAGGGGTGGAGCTCTGGCACCCCCTTTCCTCCGGTGCACAAGCGTTGCGTGAAAGTGCGTATTAAGACGGAATTAGACGTCCCTAAAATTCCTTCAACTTAATTCTGACAAAACTGAACTTCATTGGCCTTGAAAATGCAACTAAGTGCATTTTCCAGAATATGGTCCCCTAGGTTAAACCATAATCTAGGAATCTGGCATTACACACTGCGTCAACATCAAACATCAAGTCAATTAAACCTCAGGGATCTAATTGGTCCAGTTAGGAAGCATAAATAATTCAAAAGAATCAGTGCCACCTTTTGGTGGGGAATGGGCTGAGGGGTACCTGCAGGCCATTCAGGTTGCACAGGTAGACCAGGATGGCACATCCATACCTGCCATCTCAAGAAGGTTTGCTGTGTCTCAAGAGCATGGTGGAAATACCAGGAGACGAGGCATTACATGAGAGGAGCTGGACAGGGTCGTAGAAAAGCATCAACCCAGCAGCAGTTATTTGTTATTTGTAGGAACAGGAGGAGCACTGCCAGAGCCCTACAATGTGACCCCCAGCAAGCTACTGTGGTGCATGTTTCTGACCAAACTGACTCCATGAGGGTGGCATGACAGCCTGACGTCCTCTAGTAGATCTGTGCTCAGAGCCTAGTCCCACGATTGGCATTCACAAAGAAAGACCAAATTTGGCAGATCAGCCATTGGAGCCCGTTCTCTCACAGATGAAAGCAGGTTGACACTGAGCAAATGTG
>NW_024042445.1:0-12642 GCF_014851395.1 Micropterus salmoides | reverse complement strand
GAATCTGTTTTGTGCTCACAAAAGTTATCCACATAAGTGGACAATGACAACCTGACTCGCTCAGATTTGCCAAGCGAGCCTCGCAGTGTGCCACAATTTCAGCCAATCAGAGAATCTGCGTAGGTAGTTCAGATTGCTGTTAGGATTATTGTCACTAGGGGAAACAGGGCTGGGAGAATGGTGAGGTTGTACTTGAACACAGTAGTGCTATGATCTAGATGAAAAGTTGGGATAACCTCCAGTTATTAATATTCATCCTGCGGGCAAAACATGAATGTACCAAATATCATGGCAAGACATCAAACTGTTGTGAAGACATTCTACTGTGAAGAACAATTACTGTGCAAGTAATCAAGAACATTGTGATTGATTTGTTGACTGTAGTCCCCATTGCGAGTGTCGCATTTAAAAACATCAATTAACTCTGACGGAACTCACACTACAGTGGCCAGTCACAACATAATTTACTCCTTTTATGTTCTTTCCAATAAAGCCCTGGAATAATTTTCCCTCCTCACCCACGGTTGTAGTAATGTGCTCAGTATTTAACCCGCCAACATAGAGCTGATAGGGTCTGATGTTGAATGAACAGCTTCATTAGAGCCAATGATGACTTAAGCTGCGGTGTCACAAGTCATCAGCTTCATGTCGCTGCAGATAAACACTGAAAGGGTACATCTAAATACAATTTCATCTACTCACTAAATAATTAGCAGGCTGCTGCCGTCATGGAAACCTGGTAACTAGGGTTTTAGAGATCAATACATCCTTGTGATGTAAATCACAAAACCGTTGTATAATCACCATAAACAACTGACCACACACAAATGATTGAAAACCTTAACTCTCAACATGGCAAGACTCAATTTGAGTTTTTGTTTTGTGCAGTTTTTACAGTTCAAAGTAAATACATTGAGCATTTTACCCACACACTTGTCTCTAGGGTGTGTATGAGGCAATAGGATTGAGGACTCGAATGCAGACACTTACACAGAACAGGTTAAAGAAAACCCTAAAAGTGCACAGCATGCTTTAATTAATAAACAGATAAGGGGTGGTTGTTACCAGGGCTTAAAGCAAGCAAAGTTTCTGTGCCTGACATGTGTTCGGGGATTAGGAGGGATTGGGGGAAGAGGGTTCATGAATGAAGACATTAATTCATTGAAAATGAACATGTTTATCAACACAACTGACCAAATAACAAACAAACAAAAAGTCTCTGGGGCTGCTGAGGCGGTGGAGAGGCCTCTAGGGGCTCCAGTGAAGGCGATGTGTTCCCAGAGCTGATGATGGAAGTACAGAACGAGTGAGCTGTCTCGCTTCCTTCTTATCTGTGTTGAGAGTTGCACATGTGCAGTACCGATGGGGCAGGGCGCAGCAACAGTGGTAGAAGATGCTAAATACATGCTGCAGGCTACAAGCCAGATGGAATCATATATATACATAACCGATTTCAGAAAGACAAGAACACCAAATCTAATAGTTTCTAAATTTCTAATCTACAGCTACTTAAACAGCGTATAACAATAGCCAAATTATTCCAAAAGATTGGGAAGATGATATAAAAACATAATTAATACCTATTCATTGCTATTTCAAAGTAGCAGTATGCAGTATTGAGCTGACACTAATAGTGAGCCACCTTGTAACAAAAGTTTGTATTAATACAAAATAGGGTAATATAAGATTCTTCTTACGTGACCGTTAAAAGAAAATAGCAGGAATATTTTCTGTAGACATATAAGTATCTATTTTCGAATCTAAAATGGAGAATTTTAAGCCCTGTACGTTATTAAAACGGTGTAGTATTGGGGATAGCTAGATGAAAGTAGGGGGTTTCCATTCATCAAACATGTGAGTGAATGAGACACCTCAGGAGGACTAATTAGTTTTCTCTGCTCCCTTCAACCAAACATCATCAATACTCACTCTCAGCTTGCTACTACATCTTGATTTAGCAGGGCATCAGCCTCCGTTACTGATCACACTGTGGTGCCAGACTTGTTCTTGTACAGTTATACAAGAGCCGAGGAATGTCTTAAAAAAATAATTTGTACTTTTGCATATTAGATAGACTGACAGATTCAGTTGGAAAAAATCACAGCTTGCCACTCTGTGTTGATAGGAACAGATTTTGTTTCAGAGCTGGGGAGCACTGGAGCAACGAACTGTGTCTCTAAAAGCTATCCATCATCTCTGTCGAAGAAGCTAATTAACAAAACAACAAATAGTGTCTTCAGTAAAGAGGAGAGGGATAACATGATCCAGCTAATGTCAAAGTGTGGATTGTAAAGATTGATTTGAATGCACATTCCTTAAACACGTCAATTGCAATCATGAGATCTTACTTAAATATGGATTATTCATGGAGTATACAAATTAAAAATATTCACAGGTGTTTAATGGGTTATGATAATATTGTGTCAGGATTTTCTGTGCGCTCCATAGAGATATTACTGGACAAAGTCACCCCGCAGATTTGAATGGAGAGTAGTGAAGCAAGTTTTGGACCAATAAAATACTACTACAGGGCTACTTCCTGTTGGCACCAGCGTCTACTGCGCAGCTTACTTGGTTTAATGACGTATATAGCAACGGGAGAAACACTGTATCATTTACTGTACTGGTTTAGCGGCAGAAAAACTCAAGACCAAACGCATGTGTTCCAATCGTCTCATGTGACGCTGCTCAGCCAGTCGAATCTGTGCATTCCAATAAGCATTGCGAGTCAAGTCCGCGAGTGAGATACACAGAGGAAGAGAGGAGACGACAGAGAAAAGAGACTTCATATGGCTTTAATCAAGAATGCACAGATTCTAACATGTATATTCTTCCCACGGGCAGTTCAAATATCTCATATGATCTCAGACTGTCAGGATATGAAAAGCGGCAATGTGAGGCACCACTATGAGACAAAGCACAAATCTTTGAGCAAATGTACCTACTCAAATCAGAACTGAGGGAACAGGAAAATACAATCCTAGGCAGCAGGACGAGCCACGCTCATGTTTCTCACTAAACAAGAGAAAGAGGGAATGAAAGAGAAGAGGAGGTATTACAGCTGTTCTATTGTTAAGATGTGTTGAGTGTTTATTATAAAATAGGTAAACTACACTTCAGTCCCTTCAAGCTACACTTTTGTTTTTATTTTTCTGAAATTAAGCACTTTATTTTTACATCCACATTTTTTAAAAACGCATTTTTTTCAAATGAAGCCTTTAATTTACTTAAATTAAGAATGTATTATTAGAGTAGACATTATTTTATATCCTTACAGTTTGATGTGAAAACTGACCGTAAATATTGTTGAAATATTATTTGATTGGACAGTCAGTTGTTGAATAAAACATATGTTGATAACTACGTTATGGTACTGAATGGTAACGCCAAGTTATGATGTTCCGGACCTTTGCTTCGAGAAATTTTCTCTAACTGGACCTCTGAATTTTAATTGAATTCTCAGATCTCAGCAATTAACTTGATGAGTACGTTGTTATATTCAACAGAAATTATGGCCAAAACTACAAACCTGCAGCCCCACAGGGTATGGTTAGCTCAGTTGGTAGAGTGCGTGCACCATGTACAAGGTAGAGTCCTTACTGCAGTGTCCTGGGTTCCAATCCTCTATTCCTCTAAAAAAAAATCTACATCAATTAATTTCAGCTGAATCATGGAAGTGAATCATGGAAGTAAATCTGCCCAAATATTAGGCATCAACATTGATCTGCAGCAGTTCGCTAACAGCCCTGCGAGTAGTCACTCCAGCACTACTGTGTTTCACCAGGATGTGTGGATAAACTTCACTGTACAGGGATGGATGTAGAGATTGGTAAATAAATGAAGACATTTTTATCATTGGATTCTCAGGCTGAGCTGGGTCTAGTGAATCACCAGTATCACTGACTTTAGTAGACATTGAGTAGTGAGTGAAAGCGCAATAATAAGCTTAGCTATGATTTCAAGTGTATAACTTTGTGCTTAAAAACTTACTGAAAGACAAAAAAACCATCATCAACCGCTTATCCTGGGTACAGGGGCCTGTGGGGGGCTGGAGCCAATCCCAGCTTACATTAGACGAAAGGCGGGGTACACCCTGGACAGGTCGCCAGTCCATGGAAGGGCCACACATAGACAGACAACCAGTCCCATCCACACATAAGGACAATTTTGGAGACACCAATTAACCTAGCCTACATGTATTTGGATGGTGGGAGGAAGCCGGAGCACCCGGAGAGAACCCACACGGGCAACATGCAAACTCCACACAGAAAGGCCGGGGCAACAGGGGTTTGAACCCACAAGCTTCTTGCTGTGAGGCGACAGTGCTAACCACTACGCCGCCTGACAAAAAAACCCCATTCACGATGCAATTACCTCTGTTGCACATAAGGGGCTGCTGAGCTCTTAAGCTTGTAAACAAATATGGCCTACTGTTATCTATTACGTACTGGACTGCACAAAGTCTGAATTTAGAACCCAGGACTGAACAGTGGACCATCATTGCTTTAATTTTGTGATGCAGATTGCTAAGACAAAAAGGAGAGTGAGGGAAAGGCAGAAAATCAATGTATGTGAAATAAATGTTGAGTATGTATAAAATGCAAATAGAGACTTTGTGTACCCATGAGTCATATACTGATGTGGTGTGTTTCATAAAAGGATGAACCTACAAACCTTTTACGTGTACAAGGGTTGAGTGTTTGATTCTTAAATGTTAAGATTTTGGTTGGACGGAGTGTCATTTTGGACCACATTCCAGTATTTACACAGATGCTGTACACTGACTCACACTTTGTAAGGCACTCCAAGGCAACCAGTTTCATGCTGACTGTGAATGTTTCAGTTTCGGGGATTTGTTGGGATATAACACCATCTGGTCAGTATTTACCACAAATGATTCATGAATCAACTAGCTTCAACTTCTATAGAGAGTGATGGTGAGTTACAGGTTTCAGCAGGAAAAGAAATCTGTGGGTGGGTTGGTAAGGGTAACTGGAACTGTAAACCTGACTCTTCTCAGACCTACAAAACTCTCCTCAGGCCTACAGTAAACGAATAACAGAAAAGCGTGATATAATTATTTGACTGCTTCTCGGGACATGCGGACACACATACCCCCCATCTGTGTCAGTTTCTGTCAAACTGATGAACAAGCTGTGTTTCCAGAAATGAACTGATGGTACACTTTCCTAATGCATTTATTAAAACAAATGTTGCAGTGACATTGCCATTCAGTCCACTGAATGCACTGTGATAATGACAATTAAGTAATCTGGGTAGAGAAACAAAAACATGGCAATCAACAGCTGATTAATGGCATCGGACTGATTGTATGCTTTTCAGATTATAATTGTTTTTTTTTTTCTTTTCAGACACTTAGAGAGAGGAATATAGAGAGTCCTTGTGGTTAGGTAATGCCCAGACAGTGCCTGTGAGATAAAAACTTTATAAAGGATGATTTAATTTAACTCAGGCTGTCTGTATTTTGCGGCGATATTCTTTTGTTTATCTTTCAATTCATCTAACTTTAAATTTGAAAAGGGAGCATATTCATCATATCAAAAGTGGATGACACAGTTTTCTAATATCTAGTATTTCCAAAAAGAGGGATAATATTGAACGAGCAAAGAGCTGAAGTAGACCAAACACACAGGAAAATGCAATATTCCACACTATGAAAACACCTGTCATCACTTCAGACATGCCTATGCTCCTTTGGCAAACTTTGCAAATTCATCAATACCTTATTACTCCTAATCTTTTGGTTGCACAAGACAGATGGGAGCAGAAAATGCTATTTATTGCTGTTAATATTGTATTCATGGTGCAGACAAAGTTTTTCTTTTCCTCCAAGTGTCAATTATGGAGTCATTAAAAGAGCAACAATGCCTCTAGCTGTTGTGATAGTTTCCACCTTTTTGGACTTGACACAGTGATACTACACTGATGCCATATAATTGACTCATGCATGAATGTTCTGCATCAATGAGCAAGGCTATAATATTAAATTGCCCATATGTATCAAGGCCTTTTTTTATGTTAAACCGAAGTTCAAGTGCTAACATGTCCATGCTTGTATGTAGTAGAAATATAATACTTTGGTATGAAAATGAAGTTTATTCATAATTTAGCAAAATATAATTCAAGTCAGTAGTGAAAATTGTGCAGCAGTACAGGTAATGTCACTGCAGGTAATATCACTCATCATATATGCTGCATGTTGTTGTACTGTAGCATCACTGTATTAACTCTTGCAACAGTAGCTAAAGCATTTTGGCTGCCAAGAAAACATTAGCAAGCTAATGCTACTTACAGGTTTTTAGTATAATGTATTTGGTATTATGAGAAGAGACATCACACTGCTGAAATAATATTTAAAACAATCATTATTAAACATATCCTGTTTAAACTTAATACCGGTCTGAACTCCTTTACAATTATGGATAACTATGACAAGTGGTATATTTCATCTTCTGTCCTTGACAATCAATAAAGCATAAGGAGTGAGGAATGATTTTCATGTTTTAATGATGTAATGGTGCAGGGAGGCAGTAATTAGCCACTTTTTTCCAATTAGAAATGTGTAATGATTCTCCTCTTCTGATAAGGAAAATAAATGAATACATAAATATTACATGTATGTACATCTTTCCATCTGTCAGTGTTCTGACATTTACATATATCAAAGTCATTGCCACATACATAATTTCATACATCTGTCTCCACAAATTCTGAACACTGCCAGTAGTGCTAAACTATTTTATTGGATTGAATTATAAAGTTGTTCCTGTATATTACATTATTACTATGCAACATGGACTTATTTAGCCACTATATACATGCATTTCAAAGGAGAAAAAAAAAACAGCAGATGAAAGTTTAACATGAGCCTATTATGAGCTGATTAAAGTGTCCCATATGTAGACTCGGGAATAATGAGACTATGGACATGGTTGTGTAACCATGGAAACACAGTGATCGTTTGTATGTGACTTAATGCACATGTTGTGACTGGGCGCACTGTTACTGTGTGTGTTTGTTGTGGTTTTTAATATAAATACCTGCTGCTTGACTTTATAAATATGTTTAAATTCCAATTTAACTTTTCATAGTGGCCAGTGATCTCAATATTTTCTCTGGATAAATGTATACTTTCAGACATATAGATTCAAAGTAGTGATCGTTCTATGGCCTCTTACGAACCTCTAGCTGCTGTAACGCCAGGTCCCTTTCATAATGAATAGCAGCCTATGGCTACCCCAGCTTTTGAGTCCGTATGTGTTAAGAGCCCCAAGTCTCTGCGGTTGTAACCTTTGTAAAGCTAGGGAAAGATGTACCAGGTAGCAGCTCAATGGTGCCGTCACAGGGACGATGAAGTGGGAGAGACAGTGCCTTCTGCTTACTGAAAACCTCCAGGTCATGATAACCTGCATGTATCTGGGAGGGGTTTGGAGTATGGCAGGCAACCTGGCAGGGAACAGACTAGGGCACAGCAGGAAACAAACAGCTAGCATAACAAGTAGCACTCAAACTAGTTATCTTAGCTGTCTTCCAATCAATGCTAGGGTTGTGCAAAGTTAGGCTCGGGTGCCCCAGAATGAGCGGAACAAAAGCGGAACAAAACCTAAGGCTTCTGTCTTTTGTGCCATCATGTTGTGTGCTCGTGGTGATATGATTACTTTCATTAGGTGTGGAGCAAAACATGGTGACAATGCACGGTGGAACCAGTGGTTTACCCCAAACTGGCCGTGGGAGACTGTTGTTTGCATGATCCTGTTGAAATCGAGCAGAAAGCTAAGGTCAACCAGTTGTCTTTAAGAATAAGAATCAGGCAAAGAACAAACTAGTTTTTAGTTTATAAGATATTGTTGTGTCAGTTTCAGAATAATGTTATGTGTACCTTTTAATTGTTGTTATATAAGTGAATATGTTTCGGAAAAATGCATTGACTAAAAAAGTAAAAATTGGAGACACACTTTGTAACGTATTTGCATGTGGTATATTAGGTATATGCATGATGCCTTTTTGGAGAAAAGGAGAAATCAGACTCTTGCGCTAAGTACAAAACTGAGCACAGCAAGCGCACACATGTGGACAAGGTGTGGACAAGGTGTGGACAAGGTGTGGACAAATGGGCAGCAAGACGCCATTTTAACACAACATCTCTGATTGTGATGGCTGGCATAACTGAGTCAGCCTTCTGTTTTTCAAAACCATATTTTCAAAAATCTCAGCACCTCTGTCAGAAACAATCAAAGGATTGCACAGAATTGTGTGGAAATGTAACAGTTTTGGTAAAGGAGTATGTACGGAGTCCATCCCTTCACCCCGACCACCCCTTTTCCCTTCTTTCCCCCAACTTAGCAGTCCCGTTGTCGCTATATTTAGTGAGTTTTCAGAGCCCTCTAGCGACTTTTTCTGGTGTTATTGGAGACTTTTGGAGACTGACATGAAAGCTCATATCATTCTTATACTCAGCTGGTGCTGCCGTGGGCCCCTCCCCGGTCCCAAAGCAGTCCCTCCTAACTGCACGCAGAGCAGAAGACTGCAAATGAATTCAATATGGTTAGTACTACATACCTGTAGTTCTAAACATATTTAGGGTGTTTTTACTCACTTTTTGTCTCTCCCATTAAGTTATTCCTCTCTCCTACAGCGCGTCCATCACAATTAAATGCAAACGGCAAATTATGCAAATTAGGTGATGATGTCTCTAAAATGTTCTGAGATTTACACTTTAACTTAAGAGAACTGAGTACAGTTCATTCATTCTTTTGGAAGCTGCTCAGTGGTGCATGAACCCCAAAAAAACCTGACATCCACGTATAATATTACCCAGATCTTCTGCAAAGCTCTAGCACTTCCTTTAACCCTGCTTCTCTGCACTGCCAGAGGAGGTTTTCTGGCCCGAGCTCCAAGTTCCCAGTCCGGGCAGAGTCAGCTAGCTAATGGGACTAGCTGCAAAGTCAAGTAAGCTAACGGCAGCCACCATTAGCAGTAGTTAGCGGTTACTTTAGGAACAAGTAAAGCCATCTGTCAATCAAAAAACATTCCTTCCCAACCAAAAAAGCACTTTATGCGAGACATATTGAACAACCTCCAAAAACTTTAAGAGTTGTCCTGAGCAGAGTTGTCTCTCGTAGTCAGACCTATCTTTCACTTATCACTTGATCACTTGGCTTTCGTGCTGTGGCAACGCCGGAGAAAGCGCTACCAGCAGAATGGTCAAATACTGAGACAGACAGTGTCAGACAGTCTAAAGTGTTTGGCTTCATGCGCCACTGAGTAGCTTTCAAAGGAATGAAATGTCCTGTCTAGGGTGATAGATCCTTTTGCAGGCTTCTCTCATCTCCCCATTCAGCGGCTTTATTTTGCACAGCTGATCAAAGTCTGCTGTGCCGTGCCTTCTAAAGATTTCCTTGGGGAGTGCCCAGACCCTCCACTATATCAGTGTGCCCCCCTATTGTTTAAGAAAAACCTACACTCTTGCATTTTAACAACTAAGCCAAGAAAAACAGTATCTTGTTCGACACAGTTTCTGGGGGAACACTCCATTGACTTGGCTTCTTATCTATACTACTTTAAAATTGTAAATGTGGCTGCTTATTAATTCCTGAGGATTAAAGAGTGATGACTTTGACCCCTGCGGTGGGAAATGTCATAGAAGGTCTACTCATGAAATGCACCGACCTCCAATCCCGGATCTTACTGAAAACTAAACTGAAAAGTTGGCGACCCTGCATTTGTGTGCACACACTGAAAGCTGCCAACAGAGCCTGACGGGCGGAATTTGAATGTTAAGTATCAAGCTGATAAGACAAAGTTTTAACAGTGTTATTACCACTTACATTAACTAAATTAAAATGTGTTAAATGTGTTTTCGTCCGATGTTCTCTTGTTTGGCCTGATGGGCTTCAGTAAATAAAAGTTTATTTTTGGTTTTTATTCTTGCGTGGAGTTAGTGTTTGAGTCTGTGTTAAGCTGGGAGCTCTCAGTGTTATTAGCTTGGGTGTTATTGCTGTGTGTAAACTTCAGAATCAGTAGGCAAGAGACTCGGGAAGAATGCAGAATATCCGACCAGATTTAAGCCGCAGCATAAGTGGCTGTTCCAAGGGACTGAGAAAGCAGGCATGTGGGAA
The DNA here is from genome assembly GCF_014851395.1 of Micropterus salmoides. Classification (NCBI taxonomy): domain Eukaryota; kingdom Metazoa; phylum Chordata; class Actinopteri; order Centrarchiformes; family Centrarchidae; genus Micropterus; species Micropterus salmoides. The sequence continues at coordinate 2,503 of NW_024042445.1, read as the reverse complement.
ATTTTTATGTTAGGTTACAGCCAGTCAAAAAGTGATTTATTGGTAAGTGATTTCATTGTAAAACTACATATAGCCCCTTAACAGTAACACTTTTAATTCAAAGTAGGGATGTCAACACGTATATCTGACAATTCAAAGGCTAGATGGGAAAGAAAAATATGGGAGCTGGTTACCATCGTTCAATTAAAAGACAGAGCTGCGATCAAAACTGATGACTTTGGGAAACATAGATTTTCTGATGTTTTATAGCCCAAACAACTAATCGTTAGTTACTGCCCTACCTAACAGTGCTCAACAACCAATTTAGGGTGTCATTTCTATGGACCAAAAATTGGACAACAGAATAAAGGAATAAAGGAGGGAGAGGGTGAGAAAATGTATTAATAATAGGTGAATATAACTTTGAGGGTTGACACAGATCATTATTTTTATTCATTATGTGTTGTGTCACTCTCATTGTTGCAGCGTGAGAGTGTGCGCATGTAACAAAGCAGATCAGGTTTAAAAACTGCGTTTGCAAAACTGTGTGGGAGAGGAAATAAACAAAACACATTAAATGTATGCATGTGGGTGGTGTGCACGTATTCGTGTGTGTCGGAGGTGAACAGCATGGGCTCAGTCATCTTGGGAGAGATGTCAAGATTAAAAAGAGAAAAGCCTCTTTAGGAGGGCCAAGCGTCAGTCTCCTGTGTGTGTGTGTGTGTGTGTGTGTGAGTGAGTGGCGTATTAACCTGAGACTTTAATGATGTCATGTCATGTCAGGCTGCCATTAGAGGTTGTCCCTTTGGAGGACGGTCACTGACACCATTTAGATTGTGCTTTTAACCTTTGTAGACGGTCAAACACACACGTGACACATGCCAGCTCCCTTTATTTTCTTTCCCTTACTCTGTCTTCCTCAACTAATTTCATTCCTGTTTAAACAAAAGAAAGCAAAGGAAAAATAATATAAGGAGCACATCAGATGCAAAAACCCTGCAGGACACTTTGTCCCATCACATAGTTATGACACGACACTTGTTACAGCATTGTGTCAAGAGAGACATCTTATCCTTTCCACCTTTAGACAGCACATTTGTTCAAATATCTTCTTTCTGTCAAAAGCCAAACATTGATGCCTGCCAGGTTTTAGCGGACAAGACTGGGCAGTTTTCTGAGGCCCATCGGACTATTAATCTAACTCAGTTACAAATGAGACATGCAACAACTGAGTTAGGGCTTGTCAGCCCTTTTTGGGGTCTTTTCTGCCACCTACAGATCCCTTACCACCAATCGATGGATATTAGCAAGGCTGCCAAATTATAATCACAAGAACTACATTTACAAGCATGTTATGAGACAATGTGAAATGTTGCAACTTTAAACTTTGGCAAACCAAGCCTTTATGAAGCACTGGGCATTTTATTCATCAGTACCCAGTAAAACCCAAGCCGCCTATTGAAACCCAGATGTTTAGATGACAAAGAAAGCCAGCCAAGTCTTAAATACTTAAATTCACTTATCAGTACAGAAATAACACATTTTAGTTTCTCAGACCACTAAGTCTAGAGTGAGGAACAGTTCTTTCAATCATCTTTATTGTACAGTGACAACCGAAGGACCTTTAATCATCTTTCATGCTGAGAGTGACAGTCTGAAGTATCTTTAATCATCTTTTGTCTGGAATCCGGACTACAGGACAGTCAGAGAGCTCTTCTATCTCCTTCTGCTTCAAGTCTAGACAGAGGCATTGTTAAGGATCCTCCATCACCGACAGAAGGCAAGTACACACTTCAGAGAATATCCTGTGTGATATTTCACAGATACAGTGTGTATTGATGCTCCAGCAAACAGCAGAGAATGGGGGAAATTTCTTTTTCAAGAAAATTTGTTGTTGTTGTTTTTTGTACCACTGAGGGGGTCTCGGTACTCTGGTTTGGTCCGCTTTTGATGCGCACCCGAGTGCGATTGCTGCATTCACACCTGCCCAAACGAACCGCACCAAGGGGGAAAACGAACTCTAGTGCGATACACCCGAACTAAATGAGGTGTGAAAGCAGCTCCACTTTCGGATTTAGGCAAAAAAGCAGAGTGTAATATTTATTAGTAGTCATGACCCTGTGAAAATTTAAACAACAATACTGAGGTTGGTTTGCTGTCACAACTTGCACTTTTGTGTTTGTAGGACAAACTTTATTTTTCAGATTGTCCCTGTGGAAATAACACCACCACAGAGAACAAGCGCCCCGGGGAACGAGGCAGCAGTATAACACTTGCAGTGGAGAGGGTGCTACTTTGTCCCTTCCACAGTGTGAGCTTGTCAAAGGGGCCTGATGGTGCTGTCTGGTGCTGCCTCCTTTGTTACATCTGATATCACACACACAGCCTCTCTCTCGTTTTCTTTTTTTTCTTGCCTCCTTAACTTACACACGCGCAGGCACGCACAGAGCTTGCTAAAAAGCGATTGTGTCGGGATTGTGTCTGGTCTACGCTTGTCAGCAATACATGCTATTCTTCATTTTCA
>NW_024042444.1:0-12715 GCF_014851395.1 Micropterus salmoides | reverse complement strand
AATACAAAAACACACACACACACACTGAGACAAACACAAACAGGCTGTGAGCTGTGAATGTTGGGTAGACTCTGCTGAATGGGGATGGCAGGTCATTCTCTCCTTGGACTCCAGACAAAACCCTTTTCCCTGGAAACAAACATCCATTATCACCTGTGTGTCCCTTGTGGCAAATGGCAGGTTAGGAGAGAACACAAGAGAATGGAGTAACTCGCACGCAGACAATCACACAATAGTACACACACCTGGTCTCAGACACAGTGTATGGTACTGGCATGCACAGGAGATAGAGGCTTGTATTTCAGTCATGAGCATGCTAAGCAGAAACACTCAGTATTGACCTAACACGAGCAGAGCATCCATTTTAAAAGCACATCTATCCTTAAGTGTTAACTGCCTTCACAGCTTTAGCCTGAAAAGAATCTTTTAACTAGTGTGCACTGAGGGAGCATTTCAGGCCATAGTTAACTTTGATAAAACTTTTTTTTTTTTATCTTTTCAAACTTATTTCAGTATTACTCCATGGACAATAATCCTCAAACATTAGTTACCTCTGAGGTGTGTGTTCAGCACCGCTATTCAGGTGCTTAGATATGATAGGAAAAGGAATATCTTCCGGATTGTGTTTGATTAAGTTCATTTCATGGTGTGTTTTTTCTTTGCATGACTAAACTCTTCCCTCCTTCATCTGCACACAGAAAAGAAGCCGTAACCTTGAAGGTCCTACCACCTTGCTCCAACAGATCTGCATAACCTGAACAGCAGAATAGGTCTGTCAGTGTCTTCCAAAACACTCCCTGTGTCTGTTACAAAAACAAGATCTTCTAATACAAGAGGTACATGTTCACATCCGTGGTCCCTGTGAGAATGGAACCAACAGACTGTGGCGATCCCTTGACTGTGCCTATGGTTCCACTATGAAATTGACATTTATTAGATTACATTATTTACATTATTAGAACTATTGGATGGATTGCAGTGAAACTCTGTAGTTGTTCATGATGCGCATGATTCCTAATGACTCTGATAATCTGGGACTTTTCATATAGTGCCACAAGCAAGTCAGAGTTTTGAGAGATAGATTGGCACAACATTTTGTAATCCTACTGACCCTGTGGTTACCTGACTCTTCCCCTAACGCCAACATGAGGTTGAGATTTGTAGTTTTGAGTGTAATGTCAACAGCTATTGGATGGATTGCTATGACATTTGCTGCAGACATCCACATCCCCCTCAGGATTAGTTGCAATAAAGTGGTGATTCCTTAACGTTTCTTCTAGCGCCATCAAGTCATTCAAGTCAAAATTGTAATGGATCCAATACTTTGGTTTGTGACCCAACACCTGCAAAACTAATGACTATCCCATCTGCCTCAGCTATACTTTAGTGTATAGTGTTAATTAGGAAATGTCAGCATGCTAATATGCTAAACTAAGACAGTGGTAAATACTATAGCTGCTAAATATCCGCATGTTTGCATTGCATTGTGAGTATGTTAGCATTTAGCTCAAAAAACCACTGTTTATAATACAGCCTCACAGAGCTGCTAGCATAGTTGTAGATTGCTAGCGGGACCTCACCGAACAGCCCTCCGTTAAACCTGCAGTTTTATGTCCCCCTTAAGAGTAATAAAACAAACACTGTTGACATGTGCTCATGAATTATACCTACAGATGAGCTCGCTACAGGAATACAGACATTTCTACAGTTCCATGACAAAAGTCCATTATTTCGGTAGAGTAAATGTAATTGCTACATAGTCTACTCCAAAAATTACTAATAATACCAACCTGTCTGTTGGGAGTAAGAGTTGCGTCATCTCCGTTCAGTTTTAATTCAAATGGCTTAATTGCTATCACTGGATACACTATAATATTGCCAGAGCATATTAACACAAACTATGGCAAAGTCACTGCTGGTAGCTGTAAAATGCATCATTACCGGGGCGCCAGTACACAAATGTTGCCACAGACACCAGAATTAAAAACTCTGGTATACTGGTATGACGAGGGCTTGAATCTAACAGACATTTTTTTAGACTTCAGCTATAAAACAACGCAAGTGGCTGTTTTGGGGGGGGGGTGATAGATCTTTGAATCTGAAGGCTTACAAGAGGCCAAAATATTGTTAAAAATTATTTATGTAGGGAAATAAAAAGCAAGAGTTTGTTGACAGATCAAGCTGACCTGAATCATTGACTGAATTGACGTTAATGATTGATCAGGATTCATTCCATTTAAGTGTGTTAAGTGGCATGAACTTTTTTGAGAACCACAACAGACTAACCATTGAAGTCAGTGGTCAAGTAAAAACACCAAACATTTGCTGGTTCCATGTTATGACCTGGCTCAAAAGGCCACAGCAAAAGGGAGACACCCCATGGTAGAAGTTTAACAAAATGTTTATTGAACCAAAATTAACCAGATTAAGGCCAGTGCCAAAGTAAAAGTGAACAAGTATGGAGTATGAACATCACTGGTTTTAGTCAGGTCAGGATGATGGATGCATGGAAAATGTGTGTGAGGGTGTTGTAATGTGCAAGAAATAATAACTATCAACATAAACAACAGATCCAGAAACCAAGGCGAAGGTGGAAGCTGTGCAGGGAAACACATGGTAGCAAGTTAGCAGAGAGGGCCGCCCGTCCTCAGCCCAGCAGCGACCTCCTGCAGAATGAGAAGACAGAGTTACAAACAGCCTACAGGGCAATCAGCACAGGTGCCCAGAGTTACTGCAATCAGCTCTTCCTCTACAAGGGAGAGAGAGAGAGGCCACACCCACACATGACTCCACAGGGCGTCACACCATCTTCTCATATGTGTACTAAATCTAATTTTAAAAATTAACAAAAGAAAGATACAGTAGCAAATTATTAGCTGGTGTACCTTTTCATTTTAACCCATTGTGTCACAAAATCATGCCTTATTCCTCTCTAGTTAGATAAAAAAAAGACAATTACTACTAAGCTCACATTAACATATTACCCACACAATGTACAATATTTGTTCAGGTGAGACCATGTTTAATCTTTGCTCATACATGATCGGCATCATAAAGCTGTCACATGTAGGACATGTACCATGACCTCCAGACAAAGTCAACTGTGCATTAAAAACACAAAAAAATTGGTGAAAAAGTGTGGCTTTAAAGGAAAAATGAGTCCATATCACTTTAAATCAGCTGTGTCCCCGCCAGCACTTAGCTTTTTTTCCCGAATGTTAAATAAAAATATTTAAAATTGTCCTTCAGAACAACACACACTGACACTGACCTCACAAAATAACAGATTTTCCAGGGCAGTAATTTCCCCCCCTCAACACTGCTATTGTGGCCTGTTGGGTTATTGGAAGTGCTATTGTGTTTTGTTGTGATAATAGAAGACACATGAAAACAAAGAATGTAATTTTCTATGCTAAATATATTTTACACTCCACTTGCTCTCAGTTTGGTTCACCGGTTCAAAGTCTGTAATATATTCAGCCTGCATCATGTAAAAGTCTTAATAAGGTGATCAAAATTCCTTTTAGGAAAAGTTTTGATACAGCGTTGTCATTTTGTCATTCAGTTAATCTAGCACAAAAGTAACCCATTCCATTTATATTCGTTTTTTGAAGTTTTTCAAAATGCTGTCTTTTGTCTAAATCATGCTGTTGGCAGCGCTTGCTTGCTTGAAGCCAATATTGCCCCTTGAGCTTGAACTTGTGAAAGAAGGCAGAACAAATACAAAATGCAATCAAACAAGTGTAATGGGATGGGTGACAATGATGTGCCAAAGACTTAAATGCACTAGAGATTAAAAGTTCAAACTGGAAATGGAAACGTATTTTTTGTATTTTGAATTTTCTCTTGGTCCGGTGGATAGCGCTGTGGCCTCACAGCAAAAAGGCTGCGGGTTCAAACCTCCCACTGTCCAAAGACATGCGGACTAGGTTGATTAGTGACCCTAAATTGTCCTTAGGTGTGAGTGTGACTGGTTGTCTGTCTATGTGTGGCCCTGTGATGTCAGCTGGGATTGGCTCCAGCCCCCCCGCAACCCTGTACGCAGGATAAGTGGTTGACGATGGATGGATGGATGGATGGATGGAATTTTCTTGGGCACAAAGTTTACAAGTGGTCCAGACCTGTCGTAGGAGTCATGTGTAATTAGTCTGCCATTAAACCAAAGTTAAATTCCAACCTGAGGTTTTCACTAATAGATTGTATAGTTTATTATTTTGAAGCAATTTTGAATTTGCAAATCCTATATAAATTACACTTGATAATTATGTTGACATTATCCTGTTTGACTCTGCAATTCAAATTCTAAATGTATTCATATAGCCCAACAATATCATCATCCACTTAAATTGGCTATTGATGCGACTTACTTGATGCACTATTTGAAGGTTAATTTGTCTCTGTATATAATAAGGTCAGCTGGAAGTGTAGTCTTTGCTGCCTTACTACATCAGGCTTATGGAAGAGACGTGGCGTGCTGATATATTAGCCAACAGGTTGTTGTTTAGATTACCACAGGCTGGGCTTCTGCAAATGTGAAACTTGTCAGAGCCACAACTCCGCAGACAGACACACCAATCCAACGAACACTTATGAAATATGGGGCAGGATGTGTAGCCTTATATGGTATTACTGGGGTGTTAATTATGCTAATTTCTCATGAACGCATGTTTTTCATTTACGCACAGAAGACATTCATCGCGTTTACACGGGTCATTTCCAAAGTTATGTGTTAGGTAGGAGCGTTCAGCAATCTGACATGGCACACTCGTACGAGCCCACCGTACAGAAAACAAAAACAATTAAAGCTGCAAGCAGCGTTGGGCGGGCCCTCGCACTTGTAGCGCGTCCGGGTGTGAGCCGGCCGCGTAGCATATTCTGGAGCTCTGCTGATGCGGTTCCGACGCTGCATGAAGGTCTTATATGTCACTTCCTGTGTCCCCTATGTGGAGCTACATAGCACTTGCCGCTATGAATATAAATCGGTATAAGTGTGTAGATGTCTTCGGGGTCGGAGAGTTATCAAGCACATAAAGTTTGGTTCAGATGTGAGCATGTACACTGAAGTTACAACAACTTCCTGTGTCATGGCGAAGAGTTGATCTTTGACGCCACGCCTCACACACGCCCCTTGACGAGAACTCACAGATAGTACAACTTTTCATCGTCAATGCCTTTAGAAGGCACAGCAGAAATTTGAAGTCGATCGGATTAAATCCCTAGGAGGAGTTCGTTAAAGTATGGAGTGTGTAAATCATCCAAAAATATCCGTAAAATTCAAAATGGCTGACTTCCTGTTGAGTTTAGGATATGGGTTCTTGAGGCTTTTTTGTTCGTGTATATATATATATATATAATCTTCAAAAAATTTCAATAGGGACCTCACACGGTTCGTGCTCCGGCCCTAAAAATTGCAATGCATCAGCAGTATCTCAGCTCCAGGTTCTCCTCAGATGACACCGTTTTATATACAGGATTCTTCCTGAAAACCTTTTGCTTTGTATTACTTTTAAGTGAAACATGCTAGTGTTTTGTAGTGCACACATGTATTTGTTTTCACTATTTGCATTTTAATCAAGTTGTATTTTAATGTCATTCTCAAGATATATTGTCTATATTGTTTTATAATGAAACAAAACTATATTAACATTCAGGGTTTCTCTCCAAAATGCATTGTGTGAATTCTTGAGCCTTAACAAATGTGTTGACTGGAATTCCTTCCTCAGAAAAAAACAACTAAAAGCACAATTTTTAATCCTTCAAACTTGCATTCTTTAATTACATGTTTGCTAGCTTGCAGTCGTCTTCTTTTTTTACTGTTGCTGACTCAATAGGTGCGTTCGAAATGACTACGGCTGACTTTCGCCAACTTGATAGTCTAACGTGAGCTGCAGCTCACTGCAGGGGCAGGGAATAAAAACGTTGCCGTCAAGTCGGACACATTCTACCTGCGTGAGCTTAGTATGACTGATCTCGCGGCATTTGCAAAGAAAAATGCAGCAAGATCAGGCAAAAGGTGGTTCTAACTGCTTCCCTGCTCCCGCGAGGTTTTAATGTCATGTGACATGGTGACGTTTTGCAGCGCCAGCGAAAGTCGGACACAATTTCTAACCAGCATGCCTTATTTTAAGTCAAGCATGCATCACGTTAAGTCAGCGCTGCACAGCACCGTAGGAACGTAAACGCACCTATTGTTTTTGGCTCGCTACTGTGAACAACTGTCAATCAGTGGAATACATTGAAACTCCTGGCATTAATTTTTATTATGCTGTGTGATCTAATGCACTTGCACTATAGAAAATCTAATTTGGCATTGAAAATAAAACATTGGAGTCCCCCAAGGCTGGGTCCTCAGCCCCTTTCTCTATACACTGTACGCCAATGACTGCCTTAGCCCCTCTCTCATTACAAAATACTTCAAATACACTGACACAGCCATACTCACCCTCCTTTCTGACATAGAATCAGTTACAGCATATCACCAATCCATTGCCCACTTCACTCAGTGGTGTAAAGACAGTCACCTCCTGCTCAACGTCACAGAGACAAAGGAACTCATCCTGGACACACGCCGTAAACACTCCACCTCTCACTGCCCCATCTTCATAAACAGCCAGCCAGTAGAAATTGTTGACAGCTTCAGGTATCTCGACATCACTATGGAAAATAACCTGAGTTTTGATCACCACATCACAGACATCCACAGACGCTGTCAACAAAGACTTTTTGCCATACCTAAACTCAGGAATCCCTCAGTCAAACCACACCTACTGCTTCTCCTGTACCGTAGTATCATTGAACCCATCCTCCTGTACTGTGCCACCTGCTACTTCACCATGCTCTCTCCCACCAATAGAAATAAGCTCCTTAAAATCACTAACACTTCCTCCAAAATAATAGGGCTTCCCACACTGTCACCGCTCGCAGAGCAATTACCATAGTACAAAATCCCTGCCAGCCTCAGCTCATGCTTCACTCTTCTCACATCTGGCCGCAGATACAGACAGCTGCTCTACAAAAAGGCACGCTTTGGGAAAAGTTTTGTACCCTGTGCTTTAAGAGTGTTGTAATATGTGTAGATATGTGTACATTGTGTGTATATGTGTACAACGGGTAGTTTGTGTGTATTATTCATGTTGAAGGTGCTCTTGGTACAGACTGTGAAAACAAATTTCCTCTACTGAGGACAACAAACAATGAATCTGAATCTATATAAATAATATAAACAGTAGATCACTCCAAATACTGAAAGATCTCTTGGATAAATACAAGCTGGCTGTCAAAAATGTCAATTCAATGCTTCAAAATCTGTCATAATCCCAAGGTACTTTTTAGTGTGTTGAACTTTCACCTCTTCCACTCACATCTTATCTTAGAAGAGTCTTTCACTAAATGTGAAGATGTTTTAATCTTAATCAGCAAGTGCAGTTCAAAGATTTAATAATGAACAAAATGGGGACAAAAGGCTTGCAGCGTGGTGAGGCAGAAAGAGAGCAAAACTGGGAAAGCACTCCAACACAGGCAAACAAATCCAGAAGGGAGCAGGCAAGAAACAAAATCCAATGTCCAGGCAAGGTCCAAAAGAAACAAAGAATAAGTCCAAAGAAGCACAAGGAGAACACTGGAAAAGGGCTGGGAAGCAAGGTCTATAGACAAAGATGAACTGGCAACTGACAAGGAGCGCATGGACTAAATACCCAAGTGAGGGGAGAATAGTTTGACAGAGGTGAAACAAATCACGGCAGGCAGACAATCACACGGGTGGGAAAACACAGGAAGTGATGTTAACACGTGAGGAAGGACTCTATCACCATAAAACAGGAAAGACCAAACTGAAACCTAAAACCATAGCAACTCAAGTTCTTCTCATCCTCTATTTGCTCCTGCTAGACCACATTATTCAGAAATATATGATTTACTGTATATTTCCACTGACACTTCAGCTCAATGAGAACAAACAACCATTATTTTATTTAGACTTCAGCATTTGATCAACATTAAGTCTCCGCATCTTGGCTCATTGGCCCCCTCTGTTGTGGCCATTGCAAATCTACCTTTGCAATGGAAGTCTGCCTTTGACACATTTCTGAGCATAAATACTTGGGACTCTGGCTGGATACCAGACTGACTCTACACTGATTTGAGCAAACTGAAGGTCAAAATTGGATTTTTATATTGAAATAAATCCTACCTCACTTCTGCTAGCCGAAAGACTATAGTACAATCCACAATTATGTCTGCACTTGATTATGCTGATACAAGATATATGCATGCTTCTCCCTCCACCTTAAAGCCTTTCAACTCCATGTATCACAGTGTGCTGCGCTTCATCACAGGCGACACATGTCTCACTCACCATTGCATCTTGTACCAAAATGTGGGATGGTCCTCCTAAACAAACAGAAGGGAGCTCTACTGGTTACTTCTGCTCTTTGGTAGCATTTAAATACTAACAATGTCAGGACACACGACACCTTATCATTAGCTGTTCCTCTTGTTCAAACTGAATTTGAAAAAAGTGGGTTCAAATACTGTGAGCTCCAAAGAAGTTCCTTTTTTTTTACTTCACTTGAACATTTTAAAAAGGTTATACTGTACTCACACTTGTATAATGTGGTTTTTTTATGCATAAAAAACAATTTCAGTGAGACTTTCGAAACTACACCCAAAGTTACTCCTCACGCTCACAACACTTATTTATTTCCATGTCAAAATGCACAGTTGGCTTTTAACAGTGGAAGATGCAAATGTTTTTACCACTTCACTCAACATATAATCACCCACATGAAGTATATACATGGTGACAGTAACAGATGTTCAGATGAGCGCAATGATTAAAAGTTAAAAGGTGTCACATGGGTGGCAATAGCAGTGTCATCTCTACCTGTAGATATCTTGGCAAGCAAATAATGTGCTTGTCTATTTGAGCGTGTGTATTTGTGTCAGCTAAATGATTCATTAGCACCATGACAGCCTGGACAATTGGTATCACTGTCGGCGAGCAGGGGATATGACACAGTGAGTAATAAGCCAGAGTGTTCATACACACAAGTACGCACTTATACACGAATACGCCCAATATATATACAAATGGGTAGACAAAATCCAGGAACACATACATGAGAGCATGCACAAACAAGCACATGACCATGGTTTGATGGTTTTTCACACACACACACACACACACACACCCACTGGGAGGCAGTTGACAGTGAGCAGGTGGAGGCAGAGGCCACATGCGTCTGGCTGGGTGACTGATGAGTTTTTATGTGACTCAGACACAATGACATGTCCTCTAAACCTCAGCCAATGGTGTATGAATAACTTCTGTATGTGTGTGTACAGTATGTGTGTGTGTCTGTGTGTGTGTGTGTATGTGTGTGACAGGGGCAGGGTGACAGGACAGTTCAGGCCTTCAGTAGAGCCTTAGGGAAATGCATCACAAGAAGAAGCCCACAGTGGCTGCATGGGTGGATGATGTCATTCCTTTCATACACTGAGCCAGATATCTATTGGTTTTTACCAAGTGTTTCTAGCTGTGACAGCCTACAGTCAATATGGCTGAGGAGGGCTGCAGACATCATTCACACAGTGGTACTCAGCACGAGAAGCTACCAGGAAAAGCAAAAACTACCCAGTTACTTTATGCCTCTCTGTTGTGCACCAAAAACTGCATTATACAACCATTTAGCCTCTTAGATTCCCCTGTGAAAACACATTGAGAACAAATAGAACATGTGCTATTGGTGGGAAAGACATGGACACCTGCAGTAAAGTGTGTGTATATAATAAAATAAGTGAAAGTACCAGTACCACAAGGTAAAAATACAATTTTTACACAGAAAATGACTCCTGTGACTCATTATTATATGTCTATATTAAATTAGTAGATTGTTAATACTGATGTGTAAATGCACAAGTACATCCCCTTAACGCCTGAATTTTTTTACAATCAAAAAATAAAAAAAATTATTTGTGTTTTCATTTGCTTTCAAGCTGATGTTAAATTAAGTGAAGATTGTTAATTTGTCTATAGAACATAGAAAAGATATAAATTCAGGTATGTGTAGGTATGATGCAAATTAGCAACAACAGGCATAAACGAGAAACCAGGGCTTGCAAAAGGTTCCTAGGTTCGTATCGAATATGCACCAACAGGCATTGGGGGAATCCATGCGCTATCTTGGCTTGCAGTCTGCAAGGAGGAGGTGTGATGCGAATTCGCGACAATCGGTGTCAAGGGGATATATTTTCACCATTTTAGCTGGTTGAGGTGGAGCTAGTTATAACTTTGTATTTAGCGTGAGCTAATTCAGTCTAGATGTTCTGAATGATGTATGCATGAGGAATAATAATCTAATGATTTAAAATATAATAGTATATACGGTCATAGGGGACATGTTTCTTTCTGCTTTGAGTAGGCTACTTTTATTTTAATTGGCTATTTCTACATTTTCCTGCTTATAGGCTACTTACATACTTTTATTTAACTTTTTCAATGCAGTACTTGCAGAGTATTTTTTACAGTGGGCTTCTGATTACAAAGAGGTTGGAGGATTTTTGACTGGATCAATTATAGTTTAGCAATTCAGCAATTTGGCGGTACTCTCCAACATCAGCTGCTCTCACTATCTTTGATCACAGCCTATGGATCACAGGCAATTGATTTCGTCCAGGAATCGTAAAATCAAAATTTATGTCAAAGTGTTGATTTAGCCTGCAAAAAATTATTTAGCACTACAAAGCAAATGTGGAGCGATTTGTTTATACCAGCCTTGATGCAAGGCAGGGTTGTGTTTCGGATTACTCTCGCTAATGACTTAAAGCCTATAGTTCAAGCACACGCCTGGTTGCAATCTTAGAACCGCACCGCTAGCGGCCACTGACAACTACATATTGCCCCTTTAGGTTTAGCACACTTTCCAACACCAGTTAAACTGTGTTTAAAAGTTAGGTTTCTGTGTAGAAACTAAGTTTCTACTCTAACTGAATGTACTAAAGAGAACTGCTGACTGATTTAAACCATACAATGCTGAAAATCAAACTGAAAAGCTCGCTAAAAGAGTTGGTAAAGGGGCAGAGTTGGTGAAGACCAAAGCAGAGCTAAAATGGACAGTGAATGTGGGAATAGCTTTTATCAGGAATCCAGAAACACAACTGAAAATGAATAATAATTTTGGTCCATCTATTCTGGATGTGTAAATAGATAACTGTTTGCTAACACGTTAGCTCAAAGACCTTCATAAGGTATGACAGAGTGGTTGTGCTTTTCTGTCCCCCAAGTGGCCAAAAAATTAAAAGCATTTTTAATTATTACTGCAACTTAAAGGGCCATGTTTAAAATGTTTTCCTTCTCAAAAAAAGAAAAGAATTACCAGGTTCCAATATATAACCAAATAAATCAAATCATAGTTGCACCATTAGGGGTCTGTGTATGAAGTGCAATTCATTATCCATGTGTAACACTGATATTGGGTGATGCATTTCTACCTATATGCTTCATGTACAGACCATAGCATAATGCTATCTCCAACACTTAGTTGGTTAGTTTTATTGTATTTCTGTTGGATCAGTATATTGCTTCTTGGTGCAATAATATTTTACTACTGCCTGTGTCATGACATAGTAATATTTCTGTTGGGAAAATGTAATAAATCCCACACCTGCTATGCAGAAATGGAAATGATTAAGGAATTTAGACTGCATAGCAGCTGTTATGCTGGTCTGTGCATGTGCAGCTTACACAAGCAAACCAAGTAAATATTAAGTGACTTGTTTCAATTAGAATGCTTAATAAATTATGATCTTTTTAGGCCAAACAGCACCACTAGTTGTTGTGGTGACTATAAAACACAACTAATGCAGAACTAAAAAAGTTTCCCATATCATCAAATTTCAAAGGAGGTAGTGATGCACGATACCACTTAATTCCTATACGATCCAATAACAAGTAATACCCAGGTTGGTATTGCCGATACCAATACCAATACTTTGTACATATTTTATTTCTAGTTTAATGTGACCGCCCCCCTCCTGTTTCTGTATTTATGAGAGAAATAAGGAGTAGGCTGTAGCCTTACCAATTTAAAATAATAGCTGCATAATGACAAGATATCAAACTACTATATTCTTCATATTCTTTAATTATAATAAAAATATCCTGCTCAGAACCGCTACTTAACATCATACTACTGTGACTTAATCTCAGATGTTTAGCGAAGTTTGCAGTGTTGCCAAAGTATTGCAGTCTTTGCATACACATCACACACAGTGTCATTATTGCCTTCACAGCTAGATACAGCCAGACGTGACTGCTTTTACCGTCAGCCAGAGTCAGTATTCAGTCGCGGGAAATGTAAAGGGCTGCAGCGGCTCACTTCAAAGAAGCTCCGTCACAGAGCCGTAGCGCAAGCATGAGTATAGTCGGAGCATCCTGGTGACAGTAAGATACTTATGATAAAACACACACTCCAAGTGACTGAGTTTAGATATCGATCCTTTTATGTGTACCGATCCTAGAGCAGGAAACGTTGGTATCAGAAAGATCCGCACACCACTACATGGAGGAGAAATGTCCTTTTGGATTATTTTTCTTTACGTGTAGATATCAACATAAACCTCAAGATTTTCATGAAATCAAACCCCATTTTTGATACTGTTTATATGTTATGCATTTATTCAGCAATTTAATTCCGAGTGTCACCAAATCAACCATGAC
>NW_024042443.1:0-25491 GCF_014851395.1 Micropterus salmoides | reverse complement strand
AGCTTCTGCCTCCTTACTGCTTCATTATTATTAACATTATTTTTATTCAGATTAGTACCCATGGGCGTCGTTAGGCCTGAGCTATAGCCCTGGATATTTTTGAAAACCCTGAAAAAGTTCACTCTGATCATGCATTGAAACCCTTGAAAATAATGATGTCGTGGAGTCCTCTGTCCAAGCAGCAGATCGAACTCCACACTAATGTTCCTCAGCGTTCCTGCATTTGGGGCATGAGAGAGGAGAGAGAGAAAGTGCTCAGTGGTCACAGCTTCAGGGCTTGTCAGTGACTACTGAAATCATTTTTGATCAACAAATGTAAATACTCACTGTTTTCTTTGACTGTCTAGTCAGTTTATTTGGTAGAAAAACAAACAGTCAGCCACAAATTCGCGAGAGAATGACAGAAACCAAAAGGCAGAATTGCCGTCCGTCAACTGTGCGTCAACTGTCACTGTTAGAACAAAATAATAGTATTCTGAGATTTTGAGGAATAAGGTATAACATGAGAAAAGTTGTAACATTTTGGGAACGAAGTCTTACTAGAATAGGCTTGGAGTCATATGTGCTTGTGTTTGTAATACCTGCATTATTTCCAGTTATTTAGACCCGTAAAAGTTTGGACTGCAGTGTGGCGTCTCTCCTCTGACTGGTAGCTCTTTGTCTGCTGCTCTGTGTCCCCCTCACTCAGAAACACCTTTGCTCTGTTCGGGCTTGTCTCACTGCATCAGGATGCTTCTCACCGAAGCAGCTGTGAGCTGTACTTTATTAGAGGTGGCGACGTTAAAATTTGAAGGATTCATGGTGAGTTTTATGTCTGATCTAAGTGTCTAGATTCGGTTTTCCACCTTTGATGAAGAGCAGCACCCTCGTCTCATCCGGTACAGTCCCTAAGGGGGTTCTGTGTCTGTCAGACGGTCTGAAGGGATACGACCATATCAGCAGAGCAATAACAAGCTAATGCACAGCAGTGTATAGGGCAGGTACATTTTAAATATGACTTTTTTGATGGATTGTGACTTTATACTTGAAATGACAAGAGGAGACAGATGTGGGAGAGATTCTGAATGTGCAGAAAGTTTTGAACCTGAACAGAAAACCTGCTGAAACGCAGGAGCTATTGAAGTCCCTGGGTTTATAAATGAATCAAAATGAATCCATTTATCAACAGCTGAATAGGTGCCACATTAAAGAGGAATGCGTGTTGACTCAGCAGGGACGAGAAAAGTGATCTACAGGTGAATACATATCCAGCATGCCTGAGAGCCTTACTGCATTATTTTTAAATTTTAAATCGCCACCTGCTGCCTGAATTTCTGTTTACATAAATACAGTTAAGCAGAAAAGGCTGACATTGGTACTGAATGCAGGAAATAAAAAGACTCCAGAGTAATATTAGTTATTATGGTATTATTACTAGTAATAACTAACAATGATAATAACACATTTATTTATTCATTTTATAAATAAAATGTATCTCAGTGACTTACAGGAGGAAGAAAAGAGTGAAATGGAATGCGTAAAAGACAATGTGATGATTCAGTTTGAAACTACCGCACAATAAAACAAAAACAGTGTAAAATGAGAGTGACTAAATAAAGGAAACAATATGTTAGGGGTCGGCAAATAAGTCTGGCATCAGGCCAAATTTTTTCAAGTCAGAACATCGTCAATTTTGTGCGATTAGCTCAGTAGTGTACAGGACTCCTTGCTTGCTGCTAATATTTTTCTTCCTTTTTCAACAAATTGATTGTAAAGAGATCGTATTACATATCACAATCAAGCATGTGCAGGAGTGTGTACATCCCAGCGATTGGTCCACATCAACCTAGGACGTTATTTTATTTCCCCAGTGTCTCCAGGCAGAGGAAATTCCTGCTTCTCTCATTCAGGGGAAACAATCTCACATTTTCTGATGACTTATTCAGAGGTTCTTCAACACCCCTAAAAAAAAATACAACAATTTATCATTAATTTCTGAAAATAATTTTTTTTGTCCTCTAATGTTAGATTTTGGAGAGTAAGAAAAGGGACACCAATTGACCCACAGTTTCATATGACTTTCTTACATTAAACGGCTTTAATCCCTATGTACTGGCATTTTTAAGTTTCTAATGTTTCACTTAATGATCCACCACAGCGCTGGCCAACCGGTCAGCTGCAGCGGAACTCTGTTCGTGTGTCTGTCAGTCTGGGCCAAACCAATACTTTCAATATGGAGGGGGGATCCGAGCGGTCCCTCCCAGCATGACTGATCCTTGTTTTTGCTGAATTCAGATTGGCTCAATGGCGCCGATCAAAGGAGTTTAGTTTCCATCTGAGACGAGTTCGGTCCAAACCTTTTGCACCGATTGGTACATTTTGTTGGGGCTGAACTCAGCCCAGGGTTGTGTGATAAGGGCAACTGAGACGGTAAATATGGTGAAAAGAAAGAAAGAGGAAAAAGAAATGTGTGGTGCCGAAAAACTTTGAATTAAGAGGAAAAAGATGTCGGCACAAGAGGCAGCTGAATGCGCCAAATAAACCAACCAGGCAGGCACAGAGGAGGCAGGACCCAGCAGCAGAATAAATAGATGCACAATTAGTAATGCATTTATTATATACTGAAATTATTTATATATATATTATATATAGGCATCAATATCTATTTTTAATATTACAGTGTTTATCACACAAAAACAACATTTCTATCAGCGAGGAATCTCTGTACATCTGTATCTATATTAACTGTTAAGGTCAGTGGAGGTGACAGGGTGATGATGACCCCAGGCATGTTGATGAGGAAGGGGAGAAGGAAGAGGAGGAGCAGCAGCAGGAGGACAATGCAACCAGAAAAAAACAGTGACAGGTACGTGTTTGAAATGTTTGCTACGTTCCCTTCAGTACAGCCAGTTGCAGTATGTAACATTAGAACATAGCTTTAACAGAGATGGGAAGTCAACGGCACCGCTATAAAACAAGCAGAACTGCAGAGTGAGGGGACAGTTGCCAGGATGGATGATGCAGGGCTCAGAGTATTTCACTTGGATATATCCCTAACGATTTAATAATACTGACAAATTAAACTCATTCAGCAACAGAAAACTACTTCCTTAAAAAGGGAAAGCAAGCATGTAACAACACTTAACTGAAACACGAAATGGAACACTTAACTTAGGGAAACACTTTTAAACCACTCCCCCCTCTGAGGGAGTAAACACAAGCACACAGCTCTACACTGATATTACGACCCCGGCTCTCAGGCCGCAACAAAGGAGGAGGATGCCACTCAGGTTAACAAAGGTCAACACAAGTTTATTTAAAATAATAGAAATCAAAAGACCAATGTGGTGGAGCGGTGTGGAAGGTGCAAACACCGGGCCCTGGCATCTGGGCAGGCAGCCCTAAAGAAGTTGGGCTCACTGGCCAGGTGCTGCCAATCCCCTTCATTGCCAGCGGAGAGAAATACAGACACCATATCAGACAGGTCCACACCAAGAGCTCTTGGGGCTGTCATCAGGTTTGTGAGAGGAACAACAACTGTAGAAAAATTCCTACAAAAACATCAGTAATAACCCACAAGCCCCAAAAAACGCATGAGC
Source organism: Micropterus salmoides (assembly GCF_014851395.1). Classification (NCBI taxonomy): domain Eukaryota; kingdom Metazoa; phylum Chordata; class Actinopteri; order Centrarchiformes; family Centrarchidae; genus Micropterus; species Micropterus salmoides. Next base: position 21,913 of record NW_024042443.1, on the reverse strand, counting down.
GCCTTTTTAGTTGGAAACCGGGCATAGTCATCAATAGCCTGCACTTTTGCCTGCAGTGGACACACACTCCCATGACCCACTACAGCCTGATCAGACACAGATACAGACAAGCAAGCTGGATGCACGTCAGAATGCTGTACTTCAACTGACTGCTCTACATGAGAATAGTATGGTTTTAGCAAGTTGACATGACAGAGCTGAGTTGATGATCTACGACTGGGAGTAGCAATCACATAATTCTGGTCTGAGTATGGCCCTGAAAACTTTGCCTGAAATGGAGAAGTAACAATGGGCAACAGAGCAAGCGCCTGATCTCCAGGCAAAAAGACACAATTCTCAACTCTGCGGTAATAAAGTTTTTTCATTTTGTCCTGTGCAGATGCCAAATAGTTTTTAGCCATTTCCCGGGCCCTATAAAGCCTATAAAACTATTTACATCGCCAAGAAGGTTTGGTGGCGGCTGGACCTCTTTCCATTTATCCTGCAGTAGTGCTAATGGCACGTAAAGGAAATGCGGCTGGGTAGCTTGTGCTCTGGCACATCACTGTTAACAGATAACTCGCACCCCCTTTTAGATGGTGGCAATGGGCCCACCCAAACAATGATCAGATGTTCAAAAGGCTGACCTACAGCTGGTATTGGACACAGCGGAACGGGTTTTAAACTCTGATTGGGATTGCTGGGTAACTGGCATGTATGGCATGAATTTATGTAAGCAGAAACCCTTTGGTCTGGGCCAAAAGAAATACCTCAGGATGCGGTCTTTCTGAAGCCTAAATGGCCAGACTCATCGTGGGAAATCTGCAGCTCCGTACTACGAAACCTGGAAGGCACAACAACTTGGAAAATTGGTTCACCAAAAAATGCTCTCTTTGAGGCACCCACTTTCTCATCAGTACATCATTCTGGATCTTTCACCTCACCATAAGGACGAGCCATCTCCAGCGGACCCTTAAGAGTACAGTCAGCCCGCGGCTCCGCCACCAACTCACTGTGAGAAACAGACCAGGGAACATCAGGACATGTTACATCATACTGCACAGACATCTCATTTTCGGTGGAACTGGTCTTATCTGACTGCATGTTTCATTGCGCGTGTCACAGCGCAAGCCCTGAATGCCTCTTGAAACTCAGTTTCACTGTCATTAGGCCCACTGCTCACCAGGGGAACTGGAGCAACGATAGCCGGGGATGCAACATCGGCCCACACCCGACTACCTGCTATATCATTACCCAAAATCATGGTAACATCAGCCACTGGCAGAGCTGGACGCATGCTAATTGCCACCTCCCCCTGAAACGGATCACAGGACATTATCATTTTATGCAGAGGCACAGGCAGAATATTGATGCCCATTCCGAGCGCAGGTATAGACAAACCCATGTTAGTCACCTCTGAAAATGGTAAGGCTGACGCTAAAATGAATGAATCAAAAGCACCAGTGTCACGCAGTATTTTTATGTGTACTTTCTCATCACTCCCTACTAAAGAAACAAAACCATCGGAAATAAAAGACAAGTATGACTGCAGCTCCGGGCTAGACTTTTGGTTTTAACTCACCACCCAAAGTCTCAGTCACCTGCTCAGTAACCAGCGCAACAAACATCACTGGTTTTGGGTTACCATTAGCTCTGGCCTGGACCTGAAAACATAACAGTCTCTTCTCCAATGGCCTCGTTTATGACAATAATTACAAATTTTGTCCGGCACATACACACTGCGTTCACTCTGCTCATGCCCAAAATTTCTTCCTGAATTACCAGACCACACACCTCCAGCAGAGGGATTTTCTCTGTGTCCAAACCGTGAACTAAGATATCCACTACTTCCGTCATAAGTCAAAACGATCAAATTGAGAGGACAAATCACGAGCAAACTCCAAATGCGACCGATCACCTCCTTTCCAACCTCTAAACCGTTGTCGATACGCTTCAGGCACCAGTTCATACGCCTTAAGGACAGCAGATTTTTACCCCAGCATATTTCAACCATCACTGTTACTCAGAGAAGCATAAGCCTCCTGGGCCCTGCTGGTTAACACACCTTGTAACATTAATGTTCGAGTGGCATCAGACCACCCCCGTGCCTCAGCTAAACTCTCAAACATTGAGAAAAAAGTTTCAGGATCTTTTTCATTAAACCTGGGAACGAGCCTCAAATCACTCAAATCAGCCTGCTGCTGTCTGCCACACAAGGATTATCAGTAAACAGGACATCAGCTGTAACTTCCCCCTCTCTAATCAACATCAGTTTCTGCTTTTCTAAATCAAGCTTTGCCTGTTCAGTTTCATATCTCATCTTTTCAAGAGACAGCACTTTCTCCAACTCAATGCCCTGACGCATCTTCTCCACTGCAACCTCCTTCTCAGCCTCCAACTTCATACGTAACACTAGTAACTGTTTTTGCTTCCCAAAATTCAAACCAGATGGAGACACTAACTGAGGCAAACCCTCAGTACCTGTGGAAAAACTGACCCTCCGTGGTGCCCAGCACTTTGATTGTTAACAAATAAATTGTTTAATTTGCTGTTACTGTCTCCTTAATCCTCTTATCGCCAACATCAACATTGTAATAGTCAGCTATTTTAACCAACTCATCCCTTGAACACTCATCTAGAAACTCCTCGGCTGGTGCCTCAACAAATGCCTTTACAACATCATCCAGAATTTACTAGACATTTGCAACCACACAGAAAAAAATTTGAATGCACAGTGCAAGTACCCACCAGTGTGCGCAAAAGACTGACATAGCCTCCAAACGGAGCTTCCCCGCTAGCTAACTAACCGAAAAATGGCTTGCACAAAGAAATGTTAACTAAAATGAAAATGCTTTGAGAAAGGTTTATTTGCACAATAAGAAAACATGCAATATAGTTTTCCCTCATATACAAACAGACATTTCCACCTTAAATTGGAGCAGCAAATGCCCAGAATGCAGGAAATTACAAGTTTAATGCTCAAAAGCTTCTCGTCTTGTTCTTGTGCATCGTCACGTCTCATGACCCAAATGTGTCATCACGCCCCTAATCTGAGCCCTTATGTCCCCACCACTTTTCAACACAAAGTGACACCCTTGACTGACCCGCTCCGCTCTGCACCAGCTCCTCTCTACTAGGCTTAATTATACTCTCCACCAATTAGTGAACACTTTTGCGAGGCATTGTATGCATGCTACATTCTCACTGGGGGCTGAGCACCCCTAAAGGTCTGATCCTAGAATCACCCCTGACATAAAGTACTGGTGCAAAAATGTTCTTATGCTTTTATTTTGTAGGCACAATCACTTAAGAGGAAGTGATTATGTGAGTAACTTTTGCTGTCACGACTGAGATCTGTTTCAGCACCAGCCGTTATAATTATTATTTTTTTGCCACTATCAAAGTAATCTGGCCACGGGACAGATATCATTACTGGCGGGCCAGCTTTGTCATCTAAGTAAAACACAGAGCAAATGAAACAGTTGATAGAGTTGTGAGTTTTGTTGCAGTAGATAAAAGTAGAGATTATTTACTGTTGTTTTACAGATGAGCCATGGATGAGAGATGAGGGAAAAACAGGAGTGGGTAGGTACATGTATTTTTTGTGTTAATTCCTGCTAGCTGTAGCAAATCCTATCTTTATCGTGTGGTCATGTATGGTCTGTTGGTCTATCTTGGGCTGTGCTGCTGTGTCAGTACCAGGTGTTGGGTCTGACATACAGTAGAGCTGGGTAATAAAATAGCAATGGTAATTATTGAGTTATAATTTTCCTGAACGATAATAAAACAAATGTTTAATAAATGCTTTAGCACTAAACTTTTCGTTTAAGATATTTATATTTTTGAAGAAAAAGATTTTACTTAATTTTGCTCAAGCAAGAAGAAAAAAGATTTGATCATAATAGTTTTGAATGTTCTGCCTCAGTCTTGTTAAGTGATCTGTTTGGCATCAAGTGTTTGTTCTGACCAGAAAGAAAAGTCTAAAACCAAAATTAACCATCTGGTTTCTCCAACTTTCACTCAGGAGCAAAAATCTGCCTTTAAACTTATATGACATTTTTTTTTATTGTGATAACATTTTTGCCCATACCGCACAGCCCAGTCTTACATTTGTCTGCAGTATGTATGGTAAGCCTGTACTTTAGCAGTGAGTTCATGGATATATGTGGTAGTTTTAAGCCAGGCCTTGAAAACGGTGCAATTTTCAGATGAAAATATAAAGATTGCTGGGCTTTCAAGATCCAAACAGCGCCCTTGCATTGTGTTATGTTCAAGTGCTTGCTCATGGTGGGAATTGTTAGGTCTGTAAAAAATAGAAAAGAGGACAACCTAGACAATGCTCTGTATGAAAAGTGCAGTGATATAATTATGAATGAATTATTGAACTAAATTTAATTAAATAAAATCACCTTGAGTAAATGTATGCCAGACTTCTGTGGAGATTGAAGGTGGTGTTTTTGAATAAAGTGGTGTGTGTGTGTGTGTGTGTGTGTGTGTGTGTGTGTGTGTGTGTGTGTGTGCTACAGCAGAACAAGACAGAAAATGAGAGAGGAGACAGCTGGAACACAAGGAACATACAGGGAGAGGAGAAGTGACAGGGCCTGATTGAAAGGCATCACTGACAGCCGATGTATGGATGACTGCGGTCACTCTGTGTGTGTGTTTGCTGTTCTTTCCTTTCTGTTTGAGGAGTACCAGCAGAGGCTGAGGAGAATGAGGCAGGTGAGCAAAGATCGACAGTATACAATAAGTAAACTGCTGGAGTACATAACAAACTGTATTCATAATTGGGCTGCTGAATGAATAAACATGTACCTTAGACAGTTAGAAAGTGAGAGTGGTAGACAGATAGTATGTGAGTAAGGTGACTTGTGAGAGACATAATGTGGAAATACAACTTGTTCAAGCTATGTGGTGGACCAATCGGTGTTTTCTCTCCCATCATCAACCAGCGCTGCCTGCTCGCAGCTTGACTTTCAGGCATGAGGGTTATTATTCATTTTCCATCACCAGAGTTAAAGGTGGGGTAAGCGATTCTGGAGAAATCCAATTCCCTGAGAAATACCATGACATTTGTTTGTTTCCCATTTACAGAGCCAGGGCTGTGTATAAACACAGGCATTTTTTTCAGCACACACACAGAACAGACAGCTAGCAGACCGTGAGGAGATACACGCTGAATTTGACAAAGAGACGTTTATTAGATTTGCTTACCCCACCTTTAGTTCTTTTCTGTTCTGTAGCACGCCAGCTTTCTTGTGCTGATGTTTCCTTCCTTCCTTTCTTTCTGTATCATCGTTCACAGTTACAAAAAGTATTCAATTATATTAAATTTAATTGTATTTATATAGAACCAAACATAACAGAAGTTATATCAGGGCACTTGTCACATACAGCAGGTACTGACCGTACTCTATAAGAGTATATACAAAGACCCAACAATTCCCACCGTGAGCAAGCACTAATATTTAGAACAAACACAAGTGTACATATTTAACAAATAGGAACAAATTGAAGCATCAGTAAAATGTCTTTGAGAATAAATAGTTTTTGAGATAAGAGCCAGTGTAGTCAAGCAGCAGCAGGGTAAGATGTGTGTTTGTGAATTTATTGTAGATTTCTATTGCTTTTTGACTTCAATGGGAATACAAGCATCACAACATAAGATGGGGGATGAAGAGTGGATGCAGTTTGGAAATGTTTCTTAAATTAAAATAACAGGAAATTAAAAATGTTTGTCAACTAATATAGAGCTTGTGTACCTTAACGTGCAAAGCACTTTGCAATTTGTTATTTGCCAACACACACACACACACACACACACACACACACACACACACACACACACACACACACCACTGCAAGCTGTGTGACTGAACCAGGGAGAGAGGAAAGCGAGCAGTTAAAAGAGCTAAGCTAACCCAGGTCAGACCTAAGGCTTTTCCACTCACCAGCCTACTCCTGGATACTGTCGAGTTGCAGGAAAATAAAATGGAAAAAATAAGGCTCAGGCTAACTCAGCAATGGGAAATCAGAGACTGCTGTGCCCTCATCTTTACTGAGACCTGGCTGCACCACAACGTCCCGGATTCATGTTATTGCACTGGACGAGCCTGTTTTGCGCCGACAGAACACAAGACTCCGTAAGACAGAGGAGGTGGACTCGGGGTTTACATCAATGACGCTTGTTGCTCAAATGCAGTCAAAGTGGTTGGACAATGTTTTGCAAGATGTCGGCCAATTATCTGCCCAGACAATTCCAAGAGTTTCTCCCAGGAGACCTCCACTGTGGCGTCGCTTCTGGTGCAGGCTCCACTGTCGGGACAGGAAATACACGCAAAAAAATACAAAATAAAATTGTGTAGACCCTTCTAGTGTCATTGATTTATAGTTGGTTAATTAGTCAACAGTGTAACATGAAAACTATTTATTCCTTTAAAGTAGCATGTGTTAATTTGTACCACTCTAAATATTAGATCTTAGTGCTGCATTTGATACCATTGACCATCAGATCCTATTGCAGAGACTGGAATATTTCATTGGCATTAAAGGAACCGCTCTAAGCTGGTTTAAGTCCTATTTATCAGATCGATTTCAGTTTGTACATGTTAACGATGAGTCCTCCATGCACGCCAAAGTTACTCATGGAGTTCCTCAAGGATCTGTCCTTGGACCAATCCTCTTCACTTTATATATGCTTCCTTTAGGCAATATTATCAGGAAACATTCCATAAGCTTTCATTGTTATGCAGATGATACTCAGTTATATCTATCGATCAAGCCAGATGAAACTCATCATTTAGCTAAACTTCAAATGTGCCTTCAGGATGTTAAAACCTGGATGAGCTGTAATTTTCTATGTTAAACTCAGATAAAACTGAAGTTATTGCTCTGGGGCCTAAGCACCTCCGTGACGCATTATCTAAAGATATAGTTTCCCTGGATGGCATCACCTTGGCCTCCAGCACCACTGTGAGGAATCTTGGAGTTATCTTTGATCAGGACATGTCGTTTAAGTCCCACATTAAGCAAATTTCAAGGACCGCCTTTTTTCACCTACGTAATATTGCGAAAATCAGGAACATCCTGTCTAAAAATGATGCAGAAAAACTAGTCCATGCATTTGTTACTTCTAGGCTGGATTACTGCAATTCCTTATTATCAGGCTGCTTGAAAAAGTCCATTAAGACTCTTCAGCTGATCCAGAATGCTGCAGCACGTGTTCTGACAGGAACCAGGAAAAGAGATCACATTTCTCCTGTTTTAGCTTCTTTGCATTGGCTTCCAGTAAAATCCAGAATAGAATTTAAAATCATTCTTCTTACCTACAAAGCTCTTAATGGTCAGGCACCATCTTATCTTAAAGAGCTCATAGTACCTTACTACCCCACCAGAGCACTGCGCTCCCAGAATGCAGGGTTACTTGTGGTTCCTAGAGTCTCCAAAAGTAGACTAGGAGCCAGAGCGTTCAGCTATCAAGCTCCTCTCCTGTGGAACCAGGTTCCAGTTTGGGTTCAGGAGGCAGACACCATCTCCACATTTAAGAGTAGGCTTAAGACTTTCCTCTTTGATAAAGCTTATAGTTAGGGCTGGCCCAGGTAGTCCTGAACCATCCCTTAGTTATGCTGCTATAGGCCTAGACTGCCGGGGGATTTCCCATGATGCACTGAGCTCCTCTCTCCTCTACTTTCTCTCCCTCTGTATGCAACCTTATCCCATTATTGCATGTTACTAACACAACTTCTCCCCTTTCTGGTAGTCTTGTGCTTTCTCGTCCCTCTCCTCTCTCCTCCTATCACTTCCTGCAGGTTTTCTGGCTCTGGAGCTGTGGAGTCTGGATCTGTGGCTGCGGGTCGCCTGCTGCCCCCGTGTTCCTGCTCGACACCCTCTACTGCAACGACTATTGTTGCTAGTATTGTTATTATTGTTATTATAATCATTAACATTATGATGGTTACCATTAACACTATTATAAATATCTGTACCATTTTTCATTTAGTTTATAGCAACATTACCTTCGCTGTCTGTACCTCTGTGTGTATATTGTGTAGGCTGCCTCCCTCCCCTCTCTCTCCTTACATCTCTCTCTCTCTCTCTCTCTTTCTCTCTTTCTCTCTCTCTCTCTTTCACTCTTCTCTCTCTCTTTCTCTCTCTCTCCTCTCTCTCACCCCAACCGGTCGAGGCAGATGGCCGCCCACCCTGAGCCATGGTTCTGCTCGAGGTTTCTGCCTCTTAAAAGGAAGTTTTTCCTTGCCTCTGTCGCCTAGTGCTTGCTCTTGGTGGGAACTGTTGGGCTTCTGTAAATATCATCACAGAGTACGGTCTAGACCTGCTCTTTTATGAAAAGCGCTGTGAGATAACTGTTGTTGTGATTTGGCGCTATATAAATAAAATTGAATTGAATTGAATTGAATTAATTTGACCTATTCTATTAAGCATGTAACATGAGTACCTATACTAGTGTAGTAACATACTGTAAATAATTCTTCTAGTAACAATATCTTATTCACCCATGCTATTGATTTTATTCTGTCAAAATAATACAAAAACTCCATCCATATATCCTAGCAACATCACAGAAAAACATAAAGATCGTTGATTGAAAATTTGGAACTTGAGCCTCTCTTCCTGTCTTTCTCAAAAAAACACACTTTTCATTCATAATTTCCCTTTGAAGAAAAATATACTATGGCATTTTACTACAATCAGCTTAATTTAATATGAAAAACTGACAACTGTGGGAACAGGATTATATGACTATAGCTGGTGGACTACAAATCTGTAAAAATAAACACACATGCAATACAACCTGTATATCTGGATCGATAATTCTGTTAATATCCTAATTGAACAAAAGATATCCACTTTGCTGCAAATATATAGTACTGTAATAATACATTTTCTTTACCAACTGTTTGGTATGTATACTGTACACAGTTAGAAAGGAGATGGCAGCACAACACATGTTCGCCCTCAAAATAGCTATCGCTATCAATATATGTAAACAGGGTGCGATTTGTGTAAAACATAGAGGGAGGGATGTTTTTTTTTTATGAAAATGGACCCTTGTCCAGTTATTCAGCTCCAACGATGCTACAGTCGTCTGTTGTGATAGCAACCTGACTCTCCTCACACAGGTCCCATTTAGTCAAGACCCAATTCTCTCCGGTGTGATCCTGGGGGAAATCCCAGGTCTGCAAGCAGCGAGAGGCTTTTCAGTTCAAAGTCACTGTGGACAAAGTGAGCCATTTCCACCTGAACCTCTCCATGGCTTTTCTTGTAAAGCTCAGGGATCACAACTTCAGAGAAATAGTTCGGCGAGGGTAGCTGGTACCTCTTATCCAGGGTACGGACCATTTTCTGAAATCCCGATTAAGGAAGCTTCCAGGGGGTGGAGTAATCCCAGGAAGTACAACCATTTTGTGAACTGAGGTATAAAACCGAACACCTCAAACTCCTCCTGGCATTTACTTTGGCATATTATATTAAATTACATCTTATCAATCTTATCCAGCCAATGTGCAACTAATTGTTACAACTCTTACTGCACTAGTCTTTATTATCAGGCTGCTCGAAAAAAGTCCTTTAAGACTCTTCAGCTGATCCAGAATGCTGCAGCACGTGTTCTGACAGGAACCAGGAAAAGAGATCACATTTCTCCTGTCTTAGCTTCTTTGCATTGGCTTCCAGTAAAATCCAGAATAGAATTTAAAATCATTCTTCTTACCTACAAAGCTCTTAATGGTCAGGCACCATCTTATCTTAAAGAGCTCATAGTACCTTACTACCCCACCAGAGCACTGCGCTCCCAGAATGCAGGGTTACTTGTGGTTCCTAGAGTCTCCAAAAGTAGACTAGGAGCCAGAGCGTTCAGCTATCAAGCTCCTCTCCTGTGGAACCAGGTTCCAGTTTGGGTTCAGGAGGCAGACACCATCTCCACATTTAAGAGTAGGCTTAAGACTTTCCTCTTTGATAAAGCTTATAGTTAGGGCTGGCTAAGATCAAAAGACGAGTATGAGACAAGAGTTCAGAATTTCAGCTTTTATTTCCTGGTATTCACATCCTTTGTTTGAACCCACCCATTTTTCAAGTGAGCAAAACTATTGGAACATGTGACTGACAGATGTTTCTTGTTGCCCAGGTGTTGCCTTTTAGGTTGATTGTCCAAACATTAAATAGCTCTGCATGACTAGTCTTAAGTTTTCATCCTTGGTTCAAACCTATAAAGACTGCATTTCCTGTTAAAGAGGATAAACCAACATGAAGACCAGAGAGCTGTCTGTGGGAGAAAAGCAAGCCGCTGTCAAGCTGAGAAAAGAAGGAAAATCGAGCAGAGCCATTGGACAAACATTGGGCATAGCAAACACAACAATTTGGAATGTCCTGAAAAAGAAAGAAACTACTGGTGTACTGAGCAACAGACGTCCAACAGGTCGGCCAAGGACAACAACAGTAGTTGATGACAGAAATATGGCGAGAGCTGTGAAAAAAAGCCCCAAAACATCAGGAAGTGACATCAGCAACGACCTCCACAGTGAATTGAATTAAAGGCCAGAACCCACCCAGCCACAGCCTGTTCACCCTGCTGCCGTCTGCAAAGAGATACAGAAGTACCTGCTGTAGCACCACCGGACTGCAGAGCAGCTTCTTCCCCCAGGCTGAGAGACTGTAAAATTCAAATTCATCTGCTGCACTGCACCATGTAAAACTGTTTAATTTCTATGATTTGTTATTCAACTACTGTGTATAATTTTTCTATTTAACATTTGCTCTTTTGCTACTCTTGTGAGTAGCAAAAATGCTACAACTTCATCTCATTATACAACCCTGTGTTGTAAAATGATAAATCTATCTTGTACATGGGATAAAGCCAGTAACTTTTGCAACCGACACTCATTTTTGTTCTTGACACTCCACATCTATGAGGTCAGGCCAGTATTGGGCTGATATTGTGTAGTCTCACTTTCAGCACATTAGTGTGGGATGGGGGTGCTGAGGGGGCTGCTGAGTGAAACACAGTGGAAATAACACTTTACCAATTGTATCATCCCTATAGTTTATGTAAGAGATGATTTACATCAAAGTGCTTGTGAATGCATTATTGTGCTGTGTGAAAGCAATGGCACAGAAAATAAGCAAAACGCAGGGCTCTATTTTTGTGAACCCAGAGGTACAGTCATGCCTCTTCACGGCAGATATTTTGACTTGTTATAGAAGGAAAAGCACAGGTGAAACTAATCGTGTTAATGATGTCTTAGGGTGCATCCAAGTCTCTTTATTGCATCCACATTTCCCTCATTTCTTTCTTTGATTGGTTTGTTGGCATTGTCCAAGCACTCAAGCAGGCTTGATTTTCCCTAACATTGTCATTTGCAAACTCATGCATGAGATTGTCCTCAAAGGCACCATTCGGACATAATCACTATAGCTTTTCTTGAGTGAGATCTAGTACACCCTATCTTCATATTCCTAGTGGACAATACCGTTGGCAAACAAGTAAGCGAAACAATGCTGGAAGACTTTCCCTTATTGTTTCCGCACATGTCCAGCACCAGTCTACATTAACATTCAGATGAAATCCAATCAATCAATTTATTACATGTCCCAAGTAGGCAAGCTGTGCTGCAGCAGGCATACAGAACACACAACAAAACACTGTAGACAATATAACACAAACATACAGTATAAACAGGAACTTACAGCAGTAAACCTATGCGCCAGATTCCTTACACCAATGCACCATAAGTTGTTTTAGCTCATCTGAAGCAGGCCATAAGTGACCCCTATTTCTACACAGGGCCTATAGATGGTATAAAGCACGTTGGCCCCAGGACTATAATACCATAAAATTGTGAGATATACATGACCATTGCCCAACATGACGTATCTGTCTTAGTCTGGCGAGGTCAGCACTACAGATAAACTACACGTACTACAATATATTACACAACTGATATTTTGCACTACAAATAAAAATATTGCACTGCAGAAATATTACACTGCTGATATCCAACGAAGGTTAAAGTCAAGGGCAACTGGACTTTAACCTTCGTTGGATAACTATGACCTGGATGACTGAGAATCTTCACAGACATCTACACTACTGATACGGTATATTGCATTACTATTGCACTACAGATAAAATACATTCACTGCAAATAAGGTACCTCAGATCAGATATATTACATTTCAATTAATTTAAAAAAAAAACAATATAGACATACTTGCCTCAAACTATTCATCACCCTAATCCTAACATCAACAAACAAAACCACTCAACAAAGTCCCCACAATCTCCATCATCATCATCATCATCATCATCAGTACCACCATCTCCCCTCAACCACCCATCCATCTTACATCTTTCTGCTATCAGCATTTGTGGCTTGAATGGAGATAGGTACAGTATAATGGAGGTCATTTTTCTCTTTGGTATCAAGGTTGCCATACCAGCAGATGACAGAAAATGAAATGACAGACTTAGTGAAAGCTTTGTAGAACAGTGTCATTAGAGTCTTGTCAGTCTGGAAATTTAGCAAGTTTCCTTAACCAAAAAGGCGTTGCTGGCCCTTTATGCACAGCAATTAGAATCAAATCAAATCAATCATAGAGCCCAGATATCTAGAATTGGTAACCATGTCCACTGCCTGTCCCTTGGCAACACAGCTTTGTGGAGCTGGATAGAAACGTCTGAAGTCTAAATACTTTTCTTTTGGGAACATTTAGTTGTGAAAAATGATCACACCAAGAAACCACTTTCACGATTGCAGAGAAAGCTAACTATTACAAAGCTATCAGCAAACTTAATAATGTGTCTGGTGTCATAATGGCTGTGGCGGTCCTTTGTGAATAAAATATGCCGGAGAGGAGAAAGAACACACCGCTGAGGTGCAGGGCTGTAACCAGGGTTTAGAGTTTAGTGAAGTCCAGATTTTCAATTTTTTTAATAGAGCCTATTTACGGTAATACCCTGCAGTGGGCAAAGCACTGTTTGGTTGAAGATCACACTAGGGACGTGGTCTTTCTCCCCACTGCTTGGCTCACAAATATTGCATAAAATAAGAGAGACAGACAATTAAGCTATGATCCGGTAGTGCAAACAGGGAGATCTTGGTATACTAATCCTCACAACATGCAGTAGGCTAAATTTATTTGAAATGTAACCTTCAACTATCATCACAGGACTATATTGTTAGAATGACATCTGCAGACTGCGTAAGGCACACTATTGTTACTATATGACATTAAAATACAGCAGGCTAGTGCTGAATGCTCTGGTTGATATTACAGCCTAATAATTTGGGATCGATTTTTCATGCTATCCCAAGAGGAACCCAAATTATTATGAGTCTCAATTTTGTTCTTAAACTTTTCTTTTTCCTGCCCTGATTTCACCTTTAATCCTTTTTTTTTTTTGCAGATCACTCAGCTGCAAGGTGTTCCCTTCCCTAATTGTTTATTTTTATGCAGTAGCATTTTAAGTAGCATTTGTCTGGAATGACATTATTTTCACAATAATATATCCAGCTATTAAGAACATCAGTCAGTTCATCAATAGATGACATCAGAATCAGAGAATTATGAATCAGAGCATTACTCCTCAAACAGATGCCAGTCGGTGCAGTCAAAACAACCCTGAAGAGTCAGGCAGTCATCTGCAGGCCAGTCCTTTACACGCGTATTTATCACCTTGCACCTCTTCAGTGCGGTGCGATATACAGGGATGAGATGCACACAGTTATGATAGGACGAGCCCAAAGGTGGAAGAGGGATGCGCCTTTGACCGTGCCATAGCACAGATCCAGAGTCTGTGACATACTGGTAAAAGTCTCTCAGTGTAGATGCCAGTGTCCAGTGGTTCATATCACCAAGAAAAATATTAGGGGCGTCAGGAGATATTGTCTGAAGCCTCTGTTACTTGGTAGATAAGTTAACAGGTGATACGTTCTTTTGCTTTCGGATGGATATACACAAGAGTGACAAATAACTGAGGAAAATCGCGGGGCAAATAGTTTGAAATTCATCTAAGTTGACCATATCAACCTCCGCCGGGGGATTGCAGCCTTTATCCCTTCAGGATAGAAGCTCTCAATTGTACTGCATCCGAGTATGATGGTTAGAAGTCGGCAAATTGTAGTCAACACTCTAGCACTCTGTGCTAAGTAAAACACCAGCCACAGCAGTAGCAGAACTATGACTTATATAATGAATCCCTGTATTTTCACGGAAACACAGTTAACAAATCAATTGCTGAAGGACACTTATTGCTTACAATACGATAAGCCAAGACGATAGGAACAGTAGTAAAATAACAAAAGCACTAAAAGACAACACAGAGCTGCACCTGCTGCCGGTCGCTGCACTGGCATGTACCTCCCTTGTGACTTATTGGGATTGTCCACACAAAGGATGGCAGCTTTTACTTGATAGGGTCTTACCTTTTACTATTAAAGGAATTAATTTGTAGAATATGCTAACACTACAGAACAACAAGGTACTGTAGGGATGTTTACTGCACCTGCCCGAAATCACACGTTGGCTACAAACAAGTGAAATGATAATTAGTTAGTAATAGTAATGGTTTTACACACAGAATTTCGAGAACACAGATTTAAGCCTGTTTTGCACAACGCCATTCTTTTACTGTGAAGACAAAGATATAGAATAAAATATTTACAAATGCTACTAATAATGAATAAATGACAAACTCATTGCAAATGATGCTAAAAGTTCCAATCTGAGTGCACGCATTTTGGTTGACATTAGTGTTCATTTTATCAGCAATGTTTTAGAAGTACCTGTTTCTTTAGCTGCGGTTGAAAAGTCAAAAATATGTCCTTTCCTATACCCTTTTCCTTGACCTTGATGGAAACGTCATGAGGTCAAAGAAATGATGTGAAGGAGATAACGGACTTAGGAAAAGACAACGGCGGGGCTAAGAGAATCTGACTGCACTTATCTTGGATACATAAATATGCAACGGCAGATGTTACTGGCTAGGCCTGCTGTGGTGAAACTACAATGTTCCCAGGATGGGCTACAAAAGGCGTGTCTTCTTACCATGTTGTTTTAATACAGGCCACCTAAATGTGTATAACACAGTGGAAAATATTACTTCATTAGCAGGGTTGGAAAAAGGCACCAGTCACCA
Organism: Micropterus salmoides; assembly: GCF_014851395.1. Lineage (NCBI taxonomy): Eukaryota > Metazoa > Chordata > Actinopteri > Centrarchiformes > Centrarchidae > Micropterus > Micropterus salmoides. Next base: position 6,783 of record NW_024042443.1, on the reverse strand, counting down.
AATAATCTAAATGGTTGCCACATTGAGAATTCTTGCTCACACTGCCAACCCATTATTATCAACATGAATCCCAATTATTGTATGTAAATAATACATTACATTTACTCAGGGGGCAAGGGTGTCAGCAACTGTACTGAAGTGCAATTAATTCATGCTCTTGCTTAAGGCTGAAAATACATTGGCCAAAAAGAACTCATGCAAACTGAGCAAATTACGTGAGCCGACACATTTCAACAGTATCCCAACTTTGATCATTTGACAAGATTAGTAACATAAGTCGCATGTGGGTTTCAGTTGTTGACAGTTCAAAACATATGATATTCAGAGTTTCATATATGAACACAGCCGCTCAAAGTTGCAGCCAAGAGCAGATGATGACCGTTTTTAAGTTAAAATCACTTTTCTGGATATGTTGATGATCTGTCATCATGTTTTCTGTGCAGTATCAGTGCGCGGTTGTCATAAGAATGATTCATACAATCCACATTCAGTTAAAAATGTACAGGATAAAACTAAACAGGAATTAAAAAGGTGGACTACTTTTTTTTCCATGTACGTTTGACAAGTCTTATTCAGTTTGGTATGAATCTGATCACATTAGCTGATTACAAAAAAGAATGAAAGCTGAAAGACATGCAAAACGTGAAAAATGAGGTGTAGGATATTTCTGAACAGAAACAATGAGACAGCTTAATGTGTAATACCTTTCCATGCTGCCCCTTTCCCCCAACATGTCTGTTAGACAGAACCGAGGATGGAATTGTCTCTGAACACACAACTGCACAGCCACTCACCGCACCCTGGATTCCTCTCCCAGTCAAACTCCCGCTCCTTCTGGCTGCTTCTCCTTTCCCCCTTTTCCCTACAGAGGTTTGTATGATTTTAGAGAGGTTGTGTGAGTGTGACCAAATAAAGTGACTAACATATTATGGAACAAAAGTGTGCTGATCATTTTCACCTGCTCTGAGCAGGCAGCGGCGGACTGCCCGAGACGTACTTATTCAGGAAGCTGCTGAACTGGCATGCCCACACCCTCACACAGAGCTTCTGCTCCCACTGAGCTCTGAGTGGGCCTACTGTATGTTTCGGCATGTATGATTCAAGACATTAGTTAGTCCTACGAGTTACCGTTTGGGTAGTATTCATAGAAGCAGCATCATCAGAAGCAGTAATTAGTAATATAATAATAATAATTAAGTAGTACTAGTAGTTGTTGTGGTATTTCTCTGGTGCTAATCACATAACATGACATCAGTCTGCATTCTGTCACGTCACTGTAAGCTTTCTGTCTGTAAAATCCAGCCCACTTCCCCGCATTCATTCTGTCTGTCAAATGAGCCAACAGTCATTTAACCGTGAAGGAAAACTAATAACCCAGATAATCCTGTGAAAAAAGAGAACAGATTTTGTTTATCTCTTCTTGGCGGGGTGTTTGGGAGTGATGTCCTGCTTTCCCTTTGTGCATTCTTTGTTCTATTGTTTGCCTGCGTGTTTATCAGATTGCATTGTGGGATGGGTGACAGGAAGACAAAGATAAATGGGATGTTTTGATCGCTGTTTGTCGTGCTAATGTGTTTTAGTCACTCAAATAGTCTCTGTGGAAATGGAGTTAATGAGCACTCTTGTGTATAGGAGGTGGATTAAAGTTATTACGTTGTGTTGGGATGAATAATGCCTGTTTGTTCAGGACTGCAGTGCTCTTAAAACATATCCCCCTCACTCCCAGGACAGCAGCGACTGTCACTCTGCTTATTGTGGCTTTGCCTTTGTTGTGAAGGTGGTTGGTGTGACTCACACACACACACACACACACACACACACACACACACACACACACACACACACACACACACACACACACAGAAACACCTGCACATACACGAGTGAAATAACAACTGCAAAGAGCCTGCATTAAGTTTGGAGCACCAATTATCATCCCCACCATCTGGATGAGTGGGACATGAAACGGCTCACAGTCACTGAGAATAGCGGTGAAAAATAACAGGTGATTTGCAGCGCTCATGTCTAATTTCTTGGTATTGGACCCCTGTTAGAAGTTTTGCTCCGGTACGGTCCATTATCCCCAGGCCAAAGCATCATTATACTCCTCAGATCTGAGAGCTCAGAGATTTCACAAATTTCTCTCGCTCTGATGATAAGAAATGTTCTCTCTGATCAGAGCAGAGCATCACCTCGGAGCACAGTCAGTCTATTCCGTTAATCTGCCGTGGCTTCATATTGAATTTCACCTACACTGCCTCTTTGGTCTGCTTAATGAGCTGGTTTCATTATTCAGATCTTTTCATCCTACCAGTCTAATGATGCCAAAGTTGATCAATTAACACACTTTAAAAGATGATTTTGAAGACATGCAGAGGCAGAAACGCTGAGAAGAATGATTGATTCAAGTGATCTGTCAGCTGTGACAGGAACACAGCAGCACTGAAGAAACTGTCATATTGCACCGTGAGCCATTGCTCAAGGCTGTCAGGTTTGGTGTTCAGGCCAAACCACAGCAGTTACCAAGCTTCCCTCAGGACCAAAACACACAAAGTCTAACTGAAAAGAAAGTGAATAAAAAGTTAACTAGCAACGGCTACGCCAACAACGTCTTTCAAAGGTATAATGGAAATTCAGAATGTATGTTTTGTTGTTGTTAGAGGTTAGATGTTAGAGGACGAATGTATGATGTCCTCTGCTGGTCTGGGAGGATTTACAGAAGACCGGGTGAAGGGGATACTCAGTGTGGGGGTTTCCTCTAAAGATGTGTTTTCACCCGACCTTATTAGGGGCCCACAGACAGTACATAGATTCGGCATGAGAGAGGTGTGCACTGGATATAATAAGAAGGGATAGGAGGAGGAAGACAGGATGAAGGGATGTGGGTATGGATGAACAGAGGCAGTGATGAGGTGGGAAGGTGAATGGATAGAGGGAAAGAAGAGGGAGGGTTGGTCGAGCATTCTGAGACAAATGGAACAGGCAAACTGTTCAGGGGTAAAAAGGTGAGATGGATACACAAGCAGAGAGGGGTCTGTTTTTATTTTTGGCCTCAACCAGAATCTCTAGGGCCTGCTTTCTCTGTTTAGCTGCATGTCTCAGCCTTGCCCTCTTCTCCCCCTTAGCCGCCTTTTTTCGCAATCCTGAGCACTACTGGAACCTTTGCAGGCAAGGTTGCAAAGTCTCTTTTCAAGCAGACTGCTGCTGCGGCCGTTCTTGCACAGTGTGCGAGCCACCTCCCCATATCTTTCAACATCTCATCTGAAGAACTCAACAGCTGTCTTCTCCCTGGATTGAGAAAGAGTTCAGTATGCTGCGTGCCTGTAGTATATTGGATTACAATATGACATAATTTACCCATCATAGATGCACGGAACATGGAATGACTAACAAACCAGGCGACGAACACATTATTCAAATACCAGTAGCCTACCTTATTATGCATCATCTATCTAGACCCAATATAAGACGACACCTCTTATTTTGAGGGGGAAAAAATAGTTTTGTATTCGGACCAGAACTGTATTAATAAATTAAAATCAGTATTTTGCTGGCCATGATTGTTTAAAACACATAAAGTGCCTTTTCAATTTATCAGCATCATATTCAACATGTAAAATGGAGGTCAGGCTTATTTCTGTAAAAGCTAGCAGAAAGGAGCTAGCTCCAGCTCACATTAGCTTACATGTTGGGGGAGACCGGGGGCAATTGTAACACACTCAATTCCTCCAATCAGAAACAAGCTAGAGTGATGACACTCAATCTGTACATGCTCAGTAGGATTCTCTCTCTGTCTGTGGAAAAGAAGCGGGAAATTTTCAACTTTAGCAGAAGTTGTTAACGACAAACTGATTTTGAGGTATGAAAGTTACTTTTTGGATGTATAGTATTTTTCTTCTGCTGTCTAAAGTTTAGATGACTGTGTTAGAACAGAGAACTTAGCAGAGGTTTACAGTCTTTACAGTAAACTATACCTAGATTCAGGCCGAGGAAGATGGATAGGGGACTTCAGCACTCTTAAACATTACTGTTTAAGAGTGCTGCCAGTGAAGTTGCACAGGGAAAGTCTCACTGATGAACGTGAACATATGAAAATAAGGGAACGTATAATAGGTCCCCTTTAATTCACCATGATAGACATAAAAATATTCTTTCTCTACACGCAGTTTTCCCTAGCTGTGTATAAAAAGTAAATCAGTTAGTTAATTATACATTTCAAACTCAGTTCCTTTGTTCCCTGTTTCATGAGATCAGTACTGTGAACTTCCAGGCCACAAGTCAGTATTGGGTTAATGTTACATCCGTCCTGAGCAGTGTTGAGCAAATCACTCAGAAATTGTACCAGTTACTTTTTACATATTATGCCTTCAAAAAATAATAATGTTACTTTACTTATTACTGGGAATTAAAAGCAACTAGTTATGTTACTCGTTAGGTTACTATCTTTCTCCCAACCAGTGTATTCATCACTAGCAAAAGTGGCCAGAGTTTCTTTCAACAGGTTTGTCAGAGCTGTTTTAACAGATGCTTCAGTTAATTAGATGTAAAATTGTTCGCTGATGAAAGCTTTTGAAAGTTTACAACAGATGACAATGTTCTTTGCATCTTAGACTGTGAAACAATAATGGCAGTACTTACAGCTGCCGAAAGAACACCTCTCTTCATCGTTCTCCATTCTTCCTTTAGCTTCATGGCTAACAAGTGGCTTGAACAACATAAGGTCCGGTTCTTCTGTCCTGCTGTGCAGTCGTGCATTCACGTCAAGGATGGTGTGTTCAGTAACGCAGTATTCATATCCAAGTATACTTGGATTAGTAACTGTAATAATATTACTGTTTTGGAAAAGTAATCTGTTACACTACTAGTTACTGGGAAAAGTAATAATATTACAGTAACTGAGTACCGCCTTACTGCCCAAAACTGGTCTTGAGAGCCGCAACAGGCCATGGGTTGGATACAAAATAATACAACATTTATTTCCAAAGTTATCAAAAAAGAGAACAAACAAAAACCTGGGTCTTGTGTCAGGGAATGAGAGAGTGTGGGTAGAGTAGCCACTTCTTCACACACAGGTGCCCTCAGTCAGTCATCAGTGAGCTTCACCTAGAACATAAAGACAAGAGCAGACACAGAATGACAAGTAGCACCCCCTTCCCTTAAGATGACAGCCATACTTGTGTCCCTGGATTTCTTTGGTGAAGTTCTAGGACACGAGGTCATGAGTCGTTGATTACTGTTATACATTTGAGGTAGGTACACAAGAGGGTTGTGATGTTTAAAAATTGGGTGTCGAGCCAACTTAAGCCCCGAAACCGGGCCCGCCAAGAAAATTGCTGAGGCTTTTTTTTGCATGTAGTAGACACGTGACTGACTAGGACCATTTCTACACTAGGCAACTGACATGGTACTGAAGCTATCAGCCCTACAGGCTTAGCAGCTCCCTGCTTTTCCTGAGAGCATGACAGTTATCTATCCATTGCTCGAGCAAGCATCATCTGTAGAAAAGAAATTGCTGCCAGTTTTAAAGCGAAGAGCTAGCATAGCTTTTAGTCTCATGAGATTTGCATTAGCATTCATTTAGTCGACGCTTTTATCCAAAGCAACTTACAATTGCTATTATTGCAACTAGGGATTAAATGTCTTGCTCAAGGACTGCGCCATCACCATCCTGTGGCTAAAAACTACTTTAAGAGCCAAGACATACTCATCAGCAAGCACAGCAGCCTCCTCCACCTTAGACATGCTCTGCTCACTTAGATAGGTGGCTACCACCTCAGGGACCCAATTTCTGAACTCCTCCAGAAAAATCATCTGTTGAAGTTGATTTTTGGTCTCAACTTTTTGAGATGTGCACCACCTATTAAACAGGTTCATATCTAAGGGAAATTTCCACAAATATCTGCTCCTCAACATTATGACAACCTCTATCAAGCTGCCTGTAGGCCTTTGGGACCAACTCATGGCACCCAAGATGACCCCTTTAACAATCGTCAGGGCTTTGGGTGAGCATTATAGGCCTCCTGAGCTTCAGGTACACACTGCAACAACAATGTCCAGACATCTTTAGGCCACTCAAAATGCAACTTTACCTGGTCTGCTGCCAAGCAACTTGACATACTCACTTAAGTCTGGCTCTTCATCAGACTAGCCGACTCCTGGGGCACTCCTCCCTTCTTAACAAGTACAGTGTCTGTCTTAGCTCTAAGTTCATCTTTCATAGGAAAAGTTGGTATGGTAATGCTTTGCAGCGGACAGTAGCTTTGGTACGAAAGGTGGAATGAAAAAGCAGCTCTGCCGTAGGAGCTTTACAAAACCCCTGCAAATCAAACTCTATAGTGACAACAAAACTTAGAAAGCACTAGGCTCCACAAGTATTTCAGACCACACAGTATAGACATAGCATTATAAATACTGCCACCCTTACATGAAATGATAAAGATAAAATACAAAATTTAAAAAAAAGTAAGTACCCTTTAAAATGTATGAAGTGATCCAATTTAAACATGCAATATAAAAAGAACCAGACTGGATTATTTACCAGATTTAAAAAAAAAAAAAAAAAAGAGAGAAAACAATAAAAGGCATCATTAATATCATATTGAATCACTAGCCTAACCAAAATCCCTCAGAGGCCTCCTTTCTTCACAGTAGGAGAAGAGGGTGATGGAGCCGCAGGGATTGAAGTGTGTAGTGAATATTTCTAGTGTGTGTGGAATGTGATGCAGGGCAATGTTGTCGTCAATGGTAATGAGTAAGATACTACTAATCTCCGTCCCTCGTCAA
>NW_024042442.1:17500-32029 GCF_014851395.1 Micropterus salmoides | reverse complement strand
CTCTGCATATCAATCCATCTTTACTGACACAACCTCGGTAGATGCATGTAGATTCCCAGGTATGTTAAACTGGCAAGTTGCCACTTCCCCGGGCACCGTTTGTTTGAGCCACATTATTTAATTGCATGTTTTAGATTAATTGCCTGCTAAAGGGAAAGAAAAAAACATATATAAATTTTGAGGAAAAATAAGCCTTAATTAGAAAAACCACATTCCAAACCATTTTTAACATCACAGCTTGTTGTGAATGAATGGCTGTAGTCCATTTATTTCATGCTTTCTCCCTCTCTTAATTTAGACAATGTAATTAACCAAACCACAATATCATCAAAAAAACTTTGGCACTGGTAATAGAGTTACAAATCTGTAGGGAGGGACTGCAGAGTGTCACGCATGGCTGCATGTTTCTTTGGCACTGGTGTCTGTAGGTATGTGTGAGTTGGATGGTCCACGAGTGTGCATATTTTGTGATACAGTTGTGTGCAACAGCATGTTTGTGAGTGCACAAGGGCTCAAATGTTTGCTCGGTGTGTTTATTACCCTGTCAGATCTACAGTATATCATATTTCATGTCACATTTAGCACAGCTTCGAGAGGGAAGAGACGGCTGGCAAAGTGCAAGTCCCCTGGTGAGTGGTGGCGAGGGAGGGGGGGCATCGAACAAGCCGACAAGATCTCAAGCAAGACATTCTTGTATCTATCTGAACATGGAAGGGGACGGAAGGGGGGGGCTGAACTTAACTGACAAACACACTGGACGTCTAATGGTGTTTGGCCCAGTGGACAAGAAACACCAGCAGTCTGATCCAACAGTTAGGACTATTTTCGAAGTCCAACTCTGGGAGCATACATCATCTGGCCAGCCACTGGGCAAACCCTGCTTGCCTCCATCATTATTTCCACTTTGAGAAATCGCCTGAATCCCTGCTGTCTTTGGATAGTTTGAGGGATTGCTTGTTTGTTTTTGCTGAGACTAAAGGGTTTTAAAATTGAATAGAGGGCACTCCAAAATGTTAGCGCTAATAAATGTTTTGCAACCACCATAAATAATGTTCTGAAAGGATGACTGGCCAATGCTGCGTTAAGTGTAGATTGTTTTATCTTGCTTCAAACCCTGGAAATTAAACAAAATACAATGAAAGAATTGTTATTTTAAGTCAGAACTGTCAATCAAGAGAAAGCATAAGATGGATTTATGGTTAGGGACTGTACTATTATTTGGGGTGTCAGAAAAGAGGGAGGGTATTATATTTATTTTTGCTAAAGCAAAGGTATTCTGACATTTTGGGAGACCAGGAGAAACTTTTTTTTCCAACCTTAGTTATATATTATTTCAACCTTCCCTTGTTAGATCAAGATTGTAACACAAAAAAAAATATTTTCATGGTCATTATGGGTCATAAGGGTGCATTTTGACATATGCAGAAGTCCTGTCTCAAAACCCTGATACAGATATTCCCATTTTTATAAGTGATTATAGTTATAATGGACTCTCTCATTATAAGTGATTTGTAAGTGGACGTTATCGCTAGCAAAGAGTGTTTAATTTTTTTTCCACTAGCATATGCAACCAACACAAGCCAGAACATGGTGCCTGGGTCCCGTTCATACATTCAGGCCAGTGGTAACATCTGATTAGTAGCTCATGGTTCAAAAACACAGAGTGAATGGAGTATTTTGTAAAACTGATTGAACTGATGAAAATTTGGGAGAACTGATATATGCTATCTCACTTTTAATGTGGGTACTGATACATGTGTACATTTTGAAAATAGATATTCTATTAAAATAATAAATGTTTAAATTGGGATGGATCTAAATAGTCTTATAATGTACCAACTTCATACTGGAGCATCATTTTGCAATATTGGCGGGGAGGGTATTGCATTGCTTTTCAAGGGGAGGGTCACTATAAATTAACAACAATTAGGAGGGTCTTGAATTTATAAAACATGAAACATAAGGTTCCACGCCCATCCCCACCACAAGTCTTTTCATGCAGTCTCTATCAGGTTTATCCAAAGAGAAAAAAGACTCGGTCTCGAGCTGTTTTTGGACTAAAGAACTGAACATAACATGGAACAGCTCTAAGCTAATTCTGCCCTCAGTCTGTGGACTAAATGATGCATACATAAAAATAAAATAAACAGACGCGGAAAACGCCAACCATACATTGTTTTCAAAATTAAAGACATCATTTTAGGGATGCCCCTGAGTGGTGGCAGGACCATATTAACCATAGTTTGCATGTCAGGCACACGCTGGCAAAATTATAGCTTCCTGCCGTGGCACGTCCCAATGCTTTTTTTTTTTAAAAACGGCCTGTTTTATTTGTAGTGCCTGTTCTTATTAAGCTGATGGTGTACAGAGTAGCAGCATCTGTGCCCCTCACCCCGATCCTCCATGCCTGCTAGGGCTGAGAGGCCTGAGGGCACAAAGCCACAGGCGGTGGGGAAGGGAGGGGTATAGAGCATGTGGGGAGTGCCTCAGGGGTTCCTAGTTCTCTTTGCTTGTCTGGAGCCCAGAATTTCCATGACACGGGTGAACGCTGGCATCGTTGTGCTTTACTGGTGATTTGAAACTGATGACAGACACTGGAAAATCATTCTTACATTCAAAACTAATGATACAAAAGACAGGCATTGGAGAGCATGTATAATGTAGTTTGCATTTGACATTTTGCTTGCATCATGCCAATAATGCTTCAGAAACAGGAAATACTGACCATGTATCAAAAGTTTCCTTGGGAGACCTTCAATAAGACAGGCCGGTAAAAGAAATGCAATGTATTATTACATTCAGTTTCTCACCAAAACATAATGAGTATCCTTTAAGTCGAGCAAAAATGCATTTCCGTCCTCATGAAACATTTGTAAAGCCAATTTTTAAATATTTTAAATTAATTATCGGTGCATATCTTCACATGTTACCGCAACCTGATAAACAAAACAGGGACAGGCTCATGGAAAAAACAGCCCCACTCCGCTACTAGAGATAAAAAACATCACTCCTTAAAGATTGGTAGAGTCAAAGTAAGTACTCATACCTCAAACATTTTAGTGGCCATTGTAGTCACAGAAAAATCACCATATTGAACAGTAGACTAGCTGTTCCACAAGGATGTCACTTTAAAAAAAGGTCCCTCTTGTCTATTAAAGTCTCTTTGAGATATTGGTGGGTCAGGGATGAATGTGTGGGCTCGTGAAGGGACGGATGAACTTAAGCCATCACAAAGGAGACTTCAGTAGGAGGATGACTGGAACTTTGAATCCAGTGTCAGAGGGCACCAAGCGGGTGAGGAACTGAGTTTGTGAGCCGTCTTTTATGGAGGATTTACCACCCAGCTCTGATAGAGGAGCACTGGATCCCGGGAGGAGGAGCATCAAAGTGTACCAACATCAGCGATTCCTCCTCGTGCACTGGAGGTTACTTGGTGTTGTGCCGAATTCTGCATCCACCTCTGAAGGTCCTTGACACTTTGTTGTGCACTTTAATCAAACGCAGTTATCACCACATATTTTTGCTGAATCATAAGTAATTTTACTTCTACTAAATGTAAAAAACGATTCTAAACCTAACGATTCTGATATAAAATATATACTTTAAATCAATAATACTTTACCACCATTGATGAACCCCACAAATGGATATTACAGTGTTTAAAAGCAGTATTTGGAGGTGCACGCAATGCTTGTCAGGCATGCAAAACTTAACACCGGGCTATGGAAGGAGGGGTAATATTGTACCAGCATCACCACCAGAGGGCCGCTTGGTGTGCTAATGTGATGCTTCTTAGTTATTTAAATCAATATTTTAACAACAAATTTGCCTTCCTCCAGCTGTAATCAAACAGCTTGGGTGTCATGCTTGACAAAGAGCTTATCAAAGGCACGTACAAAACCAGACAAGAATAATATTGCTTCACGTTGAAGCAAATCTTCCTGTCCAACTTTATGCTAAGATGACGCAGAAAGTGCAAAGGGAAAGGGAAAACATTTTATCATAAAAACAGCCTATTTTGGGAGCAAATGAATGCCAAATAAAAACGGGAGACAGTTATTTTATTCAATTGTGGGGTGTGCTGTTATATAGTGGTGATGGAAACCCCCCTTGATCGAACTCCAAGTAGTAAATGTAGATGCAGCCAAGACAGGATCTCCAAGCTTCCTGCTTTATTCCACACAAAATGACGATTAAGGATCAGTGCCAGGAAATGTTCAAGGACACATGAGACAAACCATTAGGCACAATTTTCGATTCCCCCTCCATTCTTCTGGCCCCGTCCCCACTCTCCCAGCCTGAAGTACTTCAGTCTCCAGCGGAGTGCTGTTGTGACATCGCTCATATAAAAATCATGTCATCTCATCTTCATTCAGTGTCCCAGGTTAATGTATAGTAAAAGGACTGAAAGCGTGCCACCCTTTCAATCCCCTCAGTCAATACCAGTGCTTTCAGCTAACATGCCTCATCATCTCCCATAAAAACTGCTGTGTCAAAGGTATAAAGAGGGCATCTGTGCTATTTCCAGCATCCTGCCCTTTATAATAAACCTTGTGTGAGAATTGAAAATTAGGGCAATTGCACCACTTCTGATGATTCATCATGATAAACCACATCATGTTAATTTATTGGGACCGATGTAAGATCTGAGCTGAATGAGTCAAGCTCTTCATGCATAAAAAGATCCCTGCAAGATGTTATTCACTGTGTACAGTACATCATGCTCATGATGTAAATGTAGACATCCTGTTAAGCAATTTAGCAGCAATGAGAATCACAATTGCCTATTCACCGTTTCCCAGGTTTCCCAGGCTCCGTCTTTCGTCTCCGGCCTCACTTGCTCACAAAAGCAGCCTAACCTGATCCACCTAACTAAAAGCAGCTGGCCGCAGTGGCTACCTGGAAGTCTGCTTAGCTTTACCTAGCACTCAGTAATTACATGGCCATTAGGGCACCTCCCAGCACCAAACCACACAGAGGGCTAAATTCAAAAGCTGTCAGTGATTAATTACCAGTTGCCCACTGAGTTGTGGATATCTGAGGGGATTGGCACAACTGTAATTGTATCAGGCCACTGGGATTACACACTTCGTGAGGCGGAAAGGGGGAGAGTAACCCAGCTTGGCCACAAGGAGTTGAAAAGGAGTGATTAGTTGAGAATTTTGTGGGCTGTGTTTGTGTAGTTTTGCCTCTACTGAAGTGAATCAAATCTGGACTTGACAAAGCAAGCCAAACAGATATTGCTGCATGCCCCTTTGCCCTTCGGGAGGGAAAAATAAAGTCCCGCAAGTTGTTCTGTTTTCTCGCGAGCCCTTTGGCCAGTGTTTAGCTTCCAGGTTTTTTTAACTTTAAGAAATGCTGCAGAGTGGGGAAAAGGGGATGTGGGGGGGGGGGGGGGCACCAGTGCTTGCTGACTGCACATTTTATTATAGTCCCATTAAACAACAGGCCCTGCTAGGAATGCAGATCCCAGGGGAGGAGCAGGTACACAAAAAAAATGAAAAAGAAAACTGCCCGCCAATGCTGAAACAATTATTAGAAGGAGACTCGTTTCACGGTGTGGTATACTGAGTGGGTGTGACTTCAAACCAACTTGGTTAGACAGGTTTGCTTTTCCCCCTAGACCCAATACTATTTTCAGCAAATGTGTGGTGTAAAAACTGATTTTCAAACTCAGGGTGCAGACCAGAGAAACAAACTAGGGTTAAACCCACAATGAGGACAAATAGGTCAAATGTACAGCAGCTTATTACGACCCATTTTTACGTTTATTGTTTATTGTCTGGTGGCCACATGACAGTTTCAAAGGAGGAAGTCAGGTGACAAAAGAGTGACAAAAAAAGTGACAAAGTCCCGTTAAGGAGATGGGTGGGGTGGATGGGTCAAGTACATTCAGGACTTGCATTCAGGAAACTGGGGTTCAAGCCCCGTGTGACAGAAGTTGACTTATTTTAAGTTAAATAACGTTTCGTAGGGGAGTTAAGTCATGTGACATAATGTATTTATTTTAACCCAAACCAGGATCTTTTCCTAAACCTGACCAAGAAGTTTTGTTTCCTAAACCTCACCAAATTACAACTGTTTCACAACGTTTACAACGTGTTTAACATCATGTGACTTATGTAACATACTTCTGGTCTGGTACGCCTGTCGCTGGACTGGTACCTTCCAATGCTTGTACATGTTGTTTTGGGGAACAGTAATATAGGTCATTGTACTTATATAACAGTCATATACTGTATGTTGTTTTGGGATAATTGACAATCGATCTATTTTGTTGTTTAGGTATGAGGAAGTGTTGCAGAATGACAGTGAGCTTTGCTCTGCTAAAACGCTCACAATGCAAATTCTTACATGCTAATGTTTACCATCATAGTTTAGTGTGTTAGCATGCTAACATTTTACAATAGGCCTGAACACAAAGTACAGCTGACAGTGACGCAAAGTATATAAGTTTTGTAAATAGTCATAAACTAAATTATTAGACAAACTGAAATTTTGGCAATTCATCTAATCCATCTAGATATTTCAGTATGAATTAAAGTTGATGACCACACACCAATTTTGCCATTCCGAGAGCCACACCGCTAATGTGGCTAGGTTCAGACACTATCACAGCTAAAGTGTGAAAATGCTTTTAGTCACTCTGAAGCTAATAACTGAGTGCTACACGACAGCGACACCAGATACTGTTAGAATGACAAATGGCACCATAAAAAAAATAACTTCACCTTCATTAACCAAGAATCACATCGGCATGAATAAAATATACGTGAAGTTCATGACAGACTTTCTTTGATAAAAGATAGCAAACTTCCTCTGATTCAGAAGCAACCCATAAAATATCCTCAAGCTATGGACCATTGCTCTGTCTTTGCAACTACTCCATCTTCTTTGACAGAAAGAAAGTGAAGACTGTGAAAAGCACATTACGGTCCTCCCCTCAAAGAGAGAAAAAAGCCACATCTGAGCCAGGGGCTGTCTCCTAGACATAAGAGAGGATAAATATTGAGCAAACCCATTCAGCATGCGTACGGTATAAAGATATTTGGCCCAATATAATATAAAAACCCACTCCCAGGCATTGACAAACTATGTAATAGTTGCATGTGTAACAAACATTAACTAACTATTAAATACACTATAGACTCTTCAAAGTATAAGGATGATATATGTGTTTTGTATTTAACCGTAATTCAAAAAACTATTGGATTACTGAAGTACTGGACATGAAAAAAAAATCAAATTTGAGAGTGCCAGTGCCGCCTTGGTTATAGCGTTGTTGCGCTTCATTTGATGTGAAATGTTTTCATTGTTTTGTTTCTGCCCTTTGCAGAAATGTGGTGGAAGAAAATAAATGGCAGACATATGATATGGATTGAGAACAGAGAGAAGCATGATTGTGAGAGTCTCATTATGGTTAATACTTCCAGTACTTCTGGCTTAGTAATTCAGGCATTCCCACTCAGATGAGTCATTCACAATTGATAAACCACTTGTGAAAACTAAGACATTTGGGTCATTTAGGTTTATTAATCTCACCTGTCTTGGTTCTTCTTTCACCTATGTCTGATTATGATGGATGTAATACTCCTGGTAGGGGGTGGGGGGGATTTTTTTGATATCCCCCAACAGAGAGGTCAGAAGTCAGGGACAACAGCAGAACAGTCCCTGGCATTCGTAAGGTTCCCGCATCGTGTCCAAGGACACTTCATTCCTGCAGCACAGATGCTTTCTGACGCCTGGATTGTCCATCCAAAGATCCAGCCACAAGGCTAGCCTGCACAATGTCACAACTATGACCTTTGCAGAGAGGTCACCGACAGTATATGTTCACACTTACTTACTGTATCACATTGCCAGATGGAGTTGCCTGAGGCTGTGATGCGCACAGATCCCTCTTCATCAAACTTTAAAAAGTTTTAATAACATGTCTGTTTTCTGCAGCAGGTAGTTTAGTGGTTCAGCAGTGCAGTCACACAGACAGCCTTCTGCCAGACACACTGAGAGCGCCTGGTATTGTTACTACCATGTACCATTAACGTGTTGTTTACAAAGGCAAGATATTACTCCCCATTCTGATTTGAAGCACTCCTTTTATCTACACTGAGATAGATAAAGATAAGTTGACAGTAAATATTCATGTCTGGTGGAATCTTAAAGAAATTCACATATCCTCGCTGTTCTATGAAAACCATGTATCTCCAAAATGTCAAACCTTTTATGAGCTAAGAAAAACTTTCTTGTTGTCAACTTCGGTTGATCCAATGGGTTTTTAAATGGTTCATTTAGCTTAAGATGGAGGGCCAAAAAAAAACATGTGGTTTTCATTTTGACAGAGATGATATGCCATGCCTACTCCAGAATGAAAAAGAAAATCATCCTTTAAGATATAAATCGAGATTCAGTCACTTAAATGTGTTATGTTCACCACTCTTAGTTGATGTAACAACAGGGAGAAAACATTCAAATCTTAAACTGCACAGTCATCTCAATTGTACATTAGAATTGGATACTTGCTAATGTGGTGGCAATTTGTATATATATTAACATTTCGTTTTACCCCCCATAATTCTTACTGGAGCTGTCAATCACACATTCAGGAGCAACATTGATATCTGACAATGATGCAAAATAGTAAATGGTATCATTTAAAAGTTAAAAAATAAAATTGTAACAGTCATGCTCAAATTGTGCAGCAGCCCCCTTCAACATCCTACAGCAGCATCTCCCAACACTGATGCACTTACTTCACCAAACCCTGACTCCATCCCAAAATGATCAGAATGCTGAAGGAATGAATGTTTCCATCTACTGGTGGGAAATGTGAATTTCAAGAAGCTTGTTTTATTTTGTGAGTGAGCAGGCAACATCACAAGCCAAACAACATCTCAGCGCCTCTATGTATAGACCGCTGTTAAATACCTTTCTTTCTGTTAAAGGGCCAGTCAGCTGTCTGCATCCTTCACAGCAGGACCTCCCCAAACCATCAACACTACTATCCAGGCAAACTGTCATGTGCAAACGGTTTCAATGAAATAAACTAAAAGGCCGGGGTTACGAAAGCTTCCATCTATTCCTGTATCAACGGTGGTCTTATTCAAACAGGCTTCAAATCCAGTGTCACACCGACAGACACCCACATGTCCAGAGTGCACTGGAGAAAGTACTTTTCATTTACCTGGCGGGCAGTTGCATTCAGGTGACGCTTCTCTTGCAGTGCGAATCTTGACAAAATGTTCGTAGGAGCGCTGAAATTTTAAAAGAATTCCATTTACATTAATTTGCACATGATGCTTTCAATAAAATCAAAGTATTGGGTGAAGGGTATCTGTTCAGCTGTTACTGAAATATGGTCCCCTTCATGGGCAATTAAGCAGGTAAAAACAATTAACTTAAGGGGGAGCAAGTGCAAAAGTCAATCTTACCTGAGAGAGCAGCTCATCCACTCTTTGTTCAATCAGTGAATTAAAATCATCCATGGAGTAGCCAGGGGCACGGATAAAGGTGTGCTCGCCGTTCCCACTCTCCAAATCCACAACCCGGTTCTTAATATCAGCCGTGTTCATGCTCAGAAAAATACAAAAGGCGATGGACGCCACTGAACATACAGACGAGATTATGTTCAGCACTGTTGTGCGCCAATACTGTCGCTTCCGAGGAGCCGCTTCTTTCTCCATTTTCTCCAAGCACTTGGATGCTCCTCTTGCCTCCGCGATCTCCATTTAACTACAACTACACGCGCTGTTGGAAGCAAACTGCATCTGGCGCCGAGTCACGAATTTATGGCACACTGTTCTGAGTGAGTGAGTGAGTGAGTGCGTGTGAGACGCGGCGTTCACGTACAGTGACTTTGTGGTGACAGCGACAGACAGTTCCGCTCCAGCCAAATCAAGTCAACCTGTCTGACGGCGTGTTCTGGCTCCTGCAAACTTGTTGCACCGAGCCTTGCACAGTAGTCTACTGCAGAGGAAATTGCTATTACGCACAATAAAGTAGAAAGAGAGGCTGGGGAAATAGAAGGCAGCGCGCATGTAGCGGAGACAGCCTTACCACTCGGAGCTTTTCCACCACGGTGCAGGCATGCTCCCCCTCATTACGACAGCAACACGCCTCCAATCTGTCCCGACTGATTAACATAATTTATTGACCTGCTCCTTTTGAGCTCTTACAGCCGAGCTGTTGACATGATGTGCAGTTAGGCTGTATTGTACTCCTGTCATATCTCCAGTTATAGAACAACGGGGCGCTGCGTAAAGAGGCAGTTAGATGCGTTTTATGAAAGTGTGGTTCACTGTATGAGCACTAGCAAGATGGCAAACACTTTTAAGATAATAGATCAGCATGGAATTGTCGTGTTGTATGAGGAAGAATTAAAATTTCTGCAGCCACTGTAGGGCAACTTTAACAGGTTGGTTTTGGCCATGGCGCTGCGTAAAAACGCACGAAAATCTTAAAAGATCTCTTTCTTTTTGGGTGGATGGACGCACTCACTAAAATTGATTAATTGTGTTCAGTAGACATCATGAGATGAGAGCCAAAGCAGCGCTCAAACAGAGATGCTGGCGTTCAGCGACCCCACAGTCTGTGGCCCTCCTTTGATGCCTTGTATTCTGAAATTAGTTCATATCTACTTCGTGGGTTTGGTTAGCGCAGCAGCAGACAATGCGCACAAGCAACAGTATCACATGATAATGGCAAAAAAAATAAAAGGGCATGGGGATAAAACTCGTCTTTACAGCTGGTCATTCTGACAAAGTGACGCAGGGTTCCGATCTAAAACACTGACACTGAGAAATGCAGAATGGAAAATTAGTCTAACCAGTTTTGCATAAATTCTAACCCACATTAATGAATGAACAGCGTGTCTGAATGGTGGCACAATGATAATCTAATGTACTAGGCTTTCGGCAAAACCGTCTGGTTTACACAAGCATCAATACAAGTGTTTCTGTTAATGCACAGAGGCTGGAGGCTGGGATTTGAAATGAATGTGCAGACTCTTAATCTGAGCTAGAGTTAAGCACCATCAACATCTATCCCTCTGCTCTGTTCACCCGTTTCAAGGTGCCAACATGTATTTGGAGTGATTCTGGTGACACTGAATAGAGAAGTACTTTTTCATACGCAGTCAGAAATCTTTAATGGGGAAAGACTTCAAATATCCATAAACCTCCCCAGACTTCTGGCTTCTTATCCCGATCTTCCTCTTTCCAGCCCTGTTTGCATTTTAATGCTTCTCTTTGAAAATATCATCTTCACTCCAAATCACTGAGAAAATAATCGGTATGCACAAGCACAACTGCACAGAGGTTTGAGTTATCCATGCGGATCTGACTTGCCATTTATCAGGGCAGTTTTTGCCGCTTTTGTGCTCCCCAAAATGTTTTCTACAATGATTTGATTTATGAATAAGTTAGTAACAGTAGGCTACTTTCATTAAATCCATGCCTGCCCCTCTCACATGGGTCGAGTCCATTATGCTAATGGTTATTATAAAAACAGACATTATAATATCTCTGGCATGTCATTTGGAACAAAATCAAACTAACAGTACTGGGAAATTTGCTTTCCAGGTGAAGAGATGTTAAATGCCACATCCAGTGGAGGAAAATGTCCGCAAAAGTACACACTTGGACTGCCTCTTCAGGTTGCTTGATTGACATCTCCCTCACTCACCTGTTAGGGTCCCAACTTCAACATGAGCAGAGGTCAATGAGCCAGAATAACTGAAAACACGTTTGTGAGTGCAGAGCCTTTGTTAAAAACGACAGATGGGCAGTATGTCCAGTTTCACTATGTAAACTGTAGAAACTTCACCCAATGCAGGTACTAATGTGTATTTGACTTACAGGTACTTTGAACACAACCACTCGACTCTACAATTCGTTCCTTCCTTTTTGTAAAACCAGACACAGCCAGATATCACGGTGAACAATAGGCTATGAATCCCAAACTACAGATTATCAAGAGTTGGTTATTTTTTGTCTTCTTTTTATGACTCTGCTGATCGATGCTGAATTATTCTGTGAGTCTCCAATTGTCATTTATTTCTCTTGCATTTATATGTATTTTGCTAAATCATGTTTTATTTCTGTTCTGGTTTAATGCAGTTGTAGCCTATAGTTTATGTGCAAATTAAAAAAAAATTAATTTACAGCCATAAAGTTATAGTCTGATCTGACGCCAGATTTCAACAGATGCTGTTTAAAACACTGTCTTTTCTCTACTACAAATCAAACACTTCATTTAAATGTAACGTTAGGTGCAAATAAGAGACCCAAAAGTAAAATTGTGGACCCAATGGACTCTCTGTAGCCTACTTTTTTAAGCTTTGGACGCCATCTAGTGGACAAACAGCGCAGCGACCGTGCTCATGTGGATTCAAAAATCCATAATTCAACATTTGTGCGTGGCAAAAATCCCCATGACAACATCCGTTGGCGGAATGGGCACTTCACAGGGTCACAATTTTTTTTAGTCCCCGGTGTGTGTTGTGCGCATGCGCCCTCCCTCCATGCTTTTGGACATGATCACAAAGTGACAGATGGAGTCCTGCGACCAAGTCACGTTGCAAAACGCACAACCCGACTGCACCTTTATCTTCAGCATATTTATAAAAAAACAAAAAAACAAAACGGAACAAGCAACATCTTGCACAGATTGAGAACTGCCATTTCATTTTCAAGGGGCCCATACACTGATGGCCCACTTGGTATCTTTTTCAAAAGTGGCTCCTCCACCTTCTGTCACTTTACTACCGGTTTGGAATCCTCTTTACGCTCCAAATAAAAAGCGCATCACGCGCTCTCTCCTTGACAACCGCATAAGAGAGCAATCCACCGGTGTTTATTTTTAGAAGCTCCCGGCCGCTGCGTGCTGCTCTCCTTCAACGCACTCTCCCATGTTGCTCCGGTCAATAATTCATACGCTGTAGGCCTGCAGCGAAGAGTCACAGAGCAGGCTGCAACAGCTCCGAGCCACAGGACGCAAAGAAAGCGCGCGGGGTGCGTACCGCCGCACGAGCGATGCCGCCCAAAACTGATGAGCTTAAGTGCCGCTACCATGCCCCACGTACGAGGTGAGGTCATCTATTTCTGATGGTTTCTTTACGAGACACCAATTTGGTTGGGCTTTTTAAAAAAATGTTAGAAAACACAATATTAGCCGGTGACCTACTTGTGTATTTTCAAATTTTACATTTTCAATAGAATTATATGACCTGTAGGGTCATAGGGTCATATAATTTTTGTGCAAACAAAACTAGGTTGCAAAGCTCTGCCATTATGTAGCCCTAACGATATATATGCTACTTGATTATCATTGTAAAAGATGAGAAAATACTGATTACGTTTTAGTTATTTATCTTGTTTCATTTTAGTCATTATGTATTTGAGCCCATGTATTGCCTTGCATTTAATACCTTGTCTGAATGCCTTTGTATGTCTTATGAAGGTTAAACCACAGTTGCCTTGTTGTTGAACGTGTTATAAACTCGCCCTGCCTTGATGTCCAGGAAGCTCCCTGACTCTCACAAAGCCCAGCCACGGGCCATGACCACAGAGTACCAGGAGAGGTTCCTCCCCCCACGCTGCTACACAGCTATCATCTCGACCTCAATGCAGAGAGACCCTTACCATTCACTGAAGGGGATGAGTGCCGATATGAGCACATACACAAGGTAGGATATAAAGTGTTGGTCTTATCTCACTGGACACAGAGTCTGCCTTTATTTAAACTGAAGACTTGCTCTCACCTCTGAGGACTGATGTTTCTGTTGGGTAAGGCAGAATGATGCATGTGTCTCTCCACCTGGAAGCTCCAATAGTCCATGATGTAGTGCAACTAGCACTCTACCCACCTGAACCTTACTGGAATATTTACAGTTTCTACGTGTGTTTCAGATCATACTATGTGGACAAATGGATGAAGACTCCACCAAAGGCGTCACAGCCACCTAAAGACAACCAGAAATGCACCAGCGCTCCACACAATCCTGTGCGCGCTAGAGCGAACCAGATGGAATCCAAGGAAGAGGACTACATTTCAGTGTACAAACGTAAGCAATTTCAAGATCATACATCGCAAGAAATTTAAAAGCAACACACTACCGTTCAAATCTTTGGAATCGCCTGCCACAAAAGCTTGATTCTGTAAAGGTGTGTTCAGAAATAGATATTAAAGTAATGCTTTAATAATCAATTATTAAAGGAAAAGATGAACATCAATTTAACAGGTGGCAAACTGTTTACATTCTGATCCAAATCCACTTTCTGTGTCTCCTATTTTTTTCCCAGATGACTTCAGAACATGGAAAGTTAACATGCGCCGGCCATATAAGCTGCATGACGGCTTGAAGGTGAACCAAGGATTAGTTGTCACAAACAGTGAGGGTTGCTTCCAGAAAAAATCCGTCCAAGTTGAAGTTAACTCTAAACCAGTCCCACAGGAGCGAGAACCTCAACATTTTGAAAGCATCACCAGCTACAGGTCTGATTACGTCACCCATCCGCTGCAGCCCAGGACAGG
>NW_024042442.1:0-10000 GCF_014851395.1 Micropterus salmoides | reverse complement strand
TTTAAAAGGCTGAAAAAATTAACACTAGAACCCACACTTTGTTTCATGTCTTATTTCAACACATGGGACCAAAGCACCCATTCTTAAGTGCAGAGTTATTTTATTAAGTAACAGTAGGCGTTTTCAGACCAGAAGAACTTTTTCATAGTTGGAGGCTCCCTGGTGGGGAATCCCCAGAACCAAACCTGTTGTCTATTCTGTATGCAACTCCAAATTTCATAATTTCAGCCTGCATTTAATCCCTCCAAACACAAATCACTGACATTAGTAGACACAAAACTCACTGTTTCCATCTTGCGGATCATTGTCTGTCTCCATTAGACTCTTGTGTTCCTTGTGGTCAATCTTATTAATGCACTTCTTCAGGGATGTCATGCTGCGCTTCTGCAAGGTCAGATACTCATCCTTCAACTGAAGCCACTCTTTCCTTAATGTGGACAAAAGAGGAAGAAAGACACCCATCAAGTCATTTGAGTTCTGACGGGGTTTTCACTTATTAATCCATTCTTGTCAACACATGGAGGAAAAAGGGATGTAGGATCTTACTTTGACAGGACTCGGAGTGGGATGACTTCCTCCTCGATTTTCAATTTCTCCTTGTGTTTCTTTTTTCTCTTCCTCTTTGCTTTCACGGTTGAATCGTCTCGGTTTTCTTTCCCTTCCTCAACAACCCTTCCTGTGACGCTTTCAGTCGGCGGATCTATAAGGGGAAATAACAGATGACAACATCTAACTCATGGTTTCATTGCTGTAAAAATAAAAAAAAATAAAAACCCCACACACTCTAAAAAGGATTTTTAGATTGTGAAAAGAAAAAGCCAAGAGAGCGAAAGGGGTTCATTGAAACTTAAAATTAGTTTCATTTGTGAACTATGGGGGATACTGTGATAACTTACTAGTCTTTGTTAGATCTTTCTCCTTCTCTCCAGCGTCATTTTCACTTGTCTTTCTCATCTTAGATGGTACTTCACTTTCAGATCCCTCTGCTGTCTGTGACCTACGTCTTTTTTTGTCTGACAGTTTACCGGGTGTCTTCTGAGCAACCGCGACCTCTGGTTCAAACTCTCCCGTTGCTGAGCGCTTCGCCTTCTGCTCCGACGGGTCCGCTTCCATCGCCTGCTCTTTGGTTTCTTCGGCAGGGGTCTGCGCTTCTTTCTTTTTCTTCTTCTTCCGCTTTTTCTTCTCCTCTTCTTCACCTACAGCGCATGAATGTCAAGACGTGGGGATCAACGCAATAAAAATTGCACAAACAGCCCTTCTGTTGATATTAGGCAATGTGTCAGCGTCACATTTCTCAGGTTTCTGGGTGGTAGCGTAAAGGTATTTTAATGAATTAAAGTACCTGATGGTGGATTGTCGCCTGGCAGGGGAACGGGCTTCCTACTTTTCGTCTTGGGGAAAATCCCTGGCTTCCTTGGAGCATCTTCAGGAGGGTTGTTCAGCATCTGTTTCGAAGATCAAAATTTTCCATGTGGTTTCCTGGACTGACTGAATTGTCAGATATTTTAGGCAACAGTGACAATGTTAATAAGTTCTCACCTCTATGGCTTTCTGTGCGTCTTCCTCATTCTCAAACTCAACAAAGGCAAAACCCTTGGAGTCCCCGGAGGACTTGTATCTGGGGATGCTAACATAAACCACATTCCCGCATTTTGTGAACACTCGCTCTATCCAGCTGTGTGTCACGTCCTTGGGCAAGAGTTCCTTACATGAAAAGAAAGACAAAGTATTATTTTGTGATCAAAGAATATTCTTTATTCTGGCGTCTGCCAAAATAACCAGCAGCACCAATGTGCGATTCTATTTAAAGGTCAAATCAAATGACTGTTGGTGGCTGCAAATGTAGTGAAAACCAAATTAAAATAAGAACAGATAACTCTTTTTACCACATAGACTGTGCGGCTGTCGACATTATTTGGTATGTCTCCAATTGGAAGCTGACGCCTCACTTTATTTCCTTCGAGGTTAACCTGAAAAAAAGTGGAAGACCTCTGTGTCGATTGCATTCATTTGACATTAGTCTGGACATCTCAAAATATTAACACATTGTTGGAATGTGACGGGTCTGAGGTGTGCGTTTTTCAAAAGACAGGTTCACGTCACAGTACCTCAACTACAGAGGAATTTTTCAGTGCTCTCGCGATCAGCTTGGTGTCAGTTGTCAGCTTCTTCATTCGATTGAAGTCGGCCAACACGGATATATCAACATCTAAAGACAAACAGGACATTTAGCTGATTCAACAATGTGCACGATAAAATATCAAAACTTGCATTAAATGATTCAACGGCAGACATGAATGTGGTGGTGTATTGTTATTATTACTGATAGCCCCTTACATCCATCTTCTGAGTCATCAATGAGTTTTCTCAGAAAGCGGTCCTTGTGGAGGTTCACATCTCCGAACCAGAACTCCACTTGCTTCTTCACATCACCCAGCAGCTGTTTGACGCGGGACCGCTTCTTTTTTTCCATCTCTTTGTTCTTACTGCTGGGTTCTGCGGTGCCAGCATCACCAGCTCCCCTCTCTGTGTCAATCATCCTGTGGGTGAGACTGCAACACAGGTTGGTGACACTTATCAGAATCAGGTTTACGGTCATTTTCATATACAGGGAATTTGCCTTGCTACATTTATTGGTGCTTAACAGTACACACAAACATAGAAATAAAACATATAGAAAAAGTAAAGAGATCAAAAATGTGCAAGTACACAAAATAATACTAATACAAAGAATTATACAGGATAATTAACAAGGAATGTACAAAATTTCACAGTATGAGCAATGAACACAGTTCAAAGTTGTAAAACAGCACAGTAAACACACTTTTTATAATGTGTATTTGCATATAAGCACATGTTAGTGGAATGAGTCACACTATGTGAACTGGTGTTACTGGATTTGGTCCTCAACTTACACAAATTCAAATGTGCAACTCAAATAACCTGTGAAATAACCTGCACAATCCTCGGGTCAATGGTGAACACGCCCCTTTAATAGTATCAGCAAATTATTAAGATTAATGCAAACGTTAGTCAGTAAAACACTGTTACCTTCACATTTATCTTGCAACTCTTAAAAAAAGTCAGCGTTGAAGCTTAGCTAGCCAAAGCTATCACTACCTTTAGGAAACAGTTGTTGAAGTCAGTACGTCGATTCGCGGGTAGTGACATTTTAAAAAGGCTGCAGTCATGCCCCCTGCATTTCAAAATCCGCCAACCCCTCACTTAACACGGATCCGACATACCGGTAATAATTTACAGAACTCACCCAGTTTGAGATGAGGAAACAGTCCAGTTTGACGCGCTGCACACACAAAAATGACAGCAACCAGTAGCTTGCTGGCTAACTTCACACGAACGGCATTAGTTCGTTCCGTGATGTCGCACAATAAAGTCGTCATAGCGGAAACACCAAGGCGAGCAGTTTAAACAAGTTCCGGTATGTTACTTCAAAATAAAATGCAAGATAATGGACATCTGAGGTTTCAGCGTTTTATTGATAGGTTACAATAAGTCAGATCAGATTTAGTAAAAACAACAAAATGCTACGCCAGTCACAAAGAGTAGATGCATAATTCGAAATAAATACATAGAAAACACACTAATATCATAATAAACGTTTTAAATAGGTGCAATTAAATATGTAGTTAGAGGCATCGTTTTACGTTACAAAAATTGTTGGACTTGCATGTGAAGTGACCTGTGACATGGTGGTTTGTGCTTTTATTTGGAAGCAAAAACCACCCCACATCCAACGTTTAGTTACTCAACATGTTTGTAGTTTTAAAATTTTTTTAGTTTTAAAATTGTTCCCAGTAAGGTTTAGCTAACATTATTCTGAGGCATATTTTCATGTTTTTAACCGTTAATTCTTTTGATGTGACGCACCTGTGTTGTCCGTGTGGAAGTGAAGGACATTATGACATAAGTAACGTTACTTTTACCTTCTAGGCCTATGTGAAGACAGTAAGGTAACGTTGAACGCTAAAGAAGTCTTAAAACATCGTGTATCAGCTTGCGCCTCCACTCGAACAATATTATTAATAATATTATCCTATTATGTGTGGAATTCATATTCATAAGTTGTTATATTGTACTGAAAACCTGTAAGTGCGTGGCCGGTTAGCTCAGTTGGTTAGAGCGTGGTGCTAATAACGCCAAGGTCGCGGGTTCGATCCCCGTACGGGCCAGTAAGATATTTTGACTTTCCAGCAACCTGTGTGTAGGAGGTTTATCCCTCCGTAGACTGCCACTTATCCCAGGCAGCTGTAATTTCTATGTTTCAAGACAATCGTTGAAATCCACAATGTGAATCCATATAGGCAAGCGTATTACAAATCTTTAATGTGGTCTTGTTGACATTTTGGGTTTTGTTAACTCCAACTGAGAAGCAACAGATTAAACATTACAGAAATGTTTTTTCAGAAAGTGCTTTTTCTGTGTGCAATAAGCAGGAAGAAGATTACTCCTACGTTAACCAAATTCCTTTTTGTCCTCCACAATTAATTTATTTCACACAAAGCATTCAGCATTCAACAGACATTTGACCTGTATTTTATAGCTTATAAATTGAGGCTAGTTTAAGTCTGTCAGAAGTTCAAAATGCTCTCAAACTTTTTGAGCTTCTTGCACATGTCATCCTCAGTGCAGCACTCAATCCTGCATGTGATGAGCTGTGATAGTTGCTTGTAGAAGGTCTTCGCCCACTGGGTTTCTAAGCAGTGGACTGATATGTTGCACACTTTGTGGAGTACCATCACCAACTTCTCGTTGCTGCTGACCTCACACCTTTTGAAGACCCATTCCCCCCACTGTTCCCACGTATCGTCATCTGAGAAGTTCACAGTTATGCTCTCTTGGTTGTCTAAGCACCTGTGTCTGTGTCAGCCAGGTCATTCCATATGGCTCTGCATGAAAAGGAAATCAACAGGAGATTCAGAAAGAATATTGTTGAAATATCGGGACTAGAATTATCTGTTGAAAAAAGTCATTCACTCACACAACTCTTTTCAGAGGATTTGGGGTCAAGTCTCCGAGTGACAGCAGACCCCTGTAGGTCACTCGGTTTCCCTCAATCCTGTGAAAGCAAATAGGTACCAGAAACATGTTCTGAACATTTTCAATGGTTTACATGTGAATACATTGGCAAACCATCAAATCTGAAAATATAGCATCTATATCCCATATGTGAACTAAATTGTTGATAGAAAAGCGTTTGATCTATCACCTCCTGTCTTGGTGCTCAATTAACATTCCCTTTTATATCAGATTCTGGGGCCTGCTTTGTCAGGTCTTTCCGTTTGTCTCATTTTAGGGTGTGCTGCACTTTTCCAAATGACCAAAAGCTCAGTGCAGGGATTCAGAAATGGGGAATTATTTAGTAATTAACAATCTAGTCAACATTAAGCTAAAAATGTTAAAAGGCCACTCAATAGCATTCAATATTTGGAGACCTCAGTGACAAAGCATTAAAAAGCTGTATATATTTTGGGTAGCTTAAATTTACAACCATTATACTGAGGCAGAACCAATGCTGTCTATGGGTGGAGCGCAGTTGACCAAACAGTTTAATGGAGTGGTGATAAATAATAGAACTGGATTTTCTACAGGATTTTGTCCTTGTGAGTGTTCAAATGATCCATGATTCAGACAGTCACCATCATCTTGTAAGACTTTCATTTCCCCAAAATATTTTATGTGGCAAATTGCGATACCTCTCACATGAGTTTCTTACCACAATTCTTTAAGCTTTCTTTTCACCCGTGTGGCTGCAGAAAGTACCAGTAGTTCATCATCACCGATATTAGACCATCCAAGTCTAAAAGTGGGTAACCAAAAGAGAGATGTTATTCTCTCAAATAAATGACTCTATTCTTTATATCTGTTGGGCACATGTAATCTTTTTTTAAATATTATTTACAAAAGCCTGTGAAATCAATTGACATCTTACCCTAAGTGGGTTATACTGTCTGACAATCGCAGCACATCAGCAATGACCTGAACTGTGTTCATATCGAGGATGTTTTCTCCAAGCCTTAAGAATAAAATATTGTAGTTAGTGCGTAAGCCACATTGTATATCGCTCAACCTGGTGGTGTTGACACAATCATCACACAATCATCAGTACTGGGTTGGATGCATACCGAGCCATATGCTCTACCCAAGTGGAAAACCAAACTGATAGATGGGTGACTTCAGAGAGCTTGACAATGCAAACCAAATTTTACCTGGAACTCACCAAAGCTTCTCACTTCTGAGCAGCAGGGGCTGAATATCTCTAAGTGCCTCACAGCTTGCTCCCGTTCCTGTCAGATCCAGCTCTGATATTTTGCCCTTTGTAAGATTTAGGAAGTAAGTGATGGCATTGTAATCCATTTGGGTGAGTGTTTCGTCACTAACATTAACTCGCAGTGTAACTGGTTGTACAGCAAGGGCCAAAGAGGGATCCTGTTGCTCAAACAGACAGTGTAAATGGTTAAGGATATTGGCCCCATTCTCGCAGAGCATTGTGAGTTCTCTGATGATCTTCTGACGATAAGTGTGCACTTTTTCTCTATGGCAACACAACCCCACCTGCCTCAACAGAAGATTGCCATTGCGTTCAGAGAGGATTCCAGACAGGAAGCGGTTGAAAAGGTCCAAGTGTCCGTAGTTGGACCCCTCCCCAGGACTTGAAGTGTGCTGAAGTGCATCAGGTAAAGGGTGTTCTGACACTGCACAAAAACTGCAGCAAAGAACTCTTGAACAGTAAGGTGTGCAAAGGAGTAAACCTCTTCAGTGCAGCCGGGCTCTTGTGTCACCGTCTTGTCAAGGAAGGTGCTAACAAGGCTGCATCCCTCCAACGCTGCTACATCTCGGTCGCTGCTGTAGAATAGTGTTTGATGCTCCATTAGCTTTGAAAGGCGAGTCGACCCAGCTTCAGCACCATACCAGACAGCTGCTGGACAGCCTCCAATCTTTTTCTTGGAGAAATGTTTCGGCTCTTGGTTGAGTGTGAGAGCGAAGCAAGGCCACCAGATACTGCACATAAATGTCCGTCATGGTTTTGGGGCTCTCTCCACAGAGGTCTTTGCTTTCTTTGAGGATGCAGCATACAATGTAGCAAAATGCAGGTATGTAGCACAGTGTCAGCATTAAATCATTCGCTGAGACCACGGCAAACATGCGGTCAGCAAGGGCACTGTCTTGGAAGTAACGTAAGAAGAAGTCTTGAACTTCAACCAGGGAGAAGCCAGATATGAGCACAAAGCGGTCGATGCAGCCCACAGGTATGTGGTTAATAGCTGCAGGTCGACTTGTGAGCATGACAGAAGCACTGGGCAGCAGTTCACCCTGTATCAGACTCCCAACGACCTCCACCACCTCCGCATCTTCATCTGGCTCAGTCACAAATACGTCTACATCGCAGCTCCTATACTGTCTGAACTCATCAAAGCCGTCCAAGATGATCAACAGTTTGTTGTCATTTGCTAACATGTTATCCAGTTCCTTAGCCAGGTGCCTGTTTTTACGCAAGACCAACTCCCGGAAGTTTGTAGGTTTGTCGATCAGATTCAGGTCTCTGAAGGTCATGTGGATGATGAAGTCAAATGCAAGATGGCTCTTGTTTGCCCCAAAATCGAACAGCATCTTCTGCACCAGGATGGTTTTTCCGATGCCAGCCACCCCCGTCACCAGAACCTTCTTGACTGGACGGTTTCCGTTTGTGCTTGAAAAGAGTTTGGCTGGTGCGATTTTCCTATGCACCGCTGAATTCTGCTGCAAAAACAGTCGCTTCTGTCCAAACGTCAGCACCTCATGTCTTTTTACCTCCAAGCCCTGGTGTCCGTCGACCAACAAGAGATTGACATAATGTTCGGAAAAAAGGATTTCTCTCCGTGTCGAGTGTTGTAGAAGAGCATGCTCTCACTCCGACGCCTGACGACGTCTCTGTGCTTTTGTTTGACTTTGTTATACTCTGCAAAAGAAGATAAGATTTATAGTATTAATAATTTAATAATTTAAAATACTTAAGTATTGTTACAAGTAAAAGTCCTGCACTGAAAGTGTCACTAAAGTCAAATGTAAGTATAATCAGGAAAATATACCTAAAGTAGTAGACATACTCACTGCAGAAAGAAAAATGTCTTGTTACACAATTATATATTAGGTTATTGTTAGTACTCATGCATTAATGTAAAATAAGCATTTTACTGTTATAATTGTTGAAGGGGAGCTCATTTTTATGATTATTTTCATTATGGATTAATCTGCTGATTCTTTTTTTCCATAAATCGATTACCTGAAATCCTAAAAATAGTGAGAAATGTCACAATTCCTCTGAGCCCAAAGTGACACCTTAACAATGCTTGCTTTCTAAAACTAACAGTACAAAGCTCAAAATGATTTAAAATCAATTAAAACTATTAAAAAAAAGCTGCAAATCTGCAAAAATGAAATGTTTTACATGACAAATGTCTTAAATGATCAAAGTTGTTGCCAGTTAATTTCAATGTCAATCTAAAAATTGTGTCAGCTTGTATAAAATGTTGGGTTTTATTTATAACAAAACATATTTATTAAGTCTTCAAATGTTTCGTGTGTAAAAATCTTACTTTGTAAAGTAACTAGTAACTATAAATGTAGTGCAGTAAAGAGTACGATACCTCCCTCTTAGCTTAGCTCTTGGGGGATATAAAGTAAAAAGTGGTATGAAAAGAAAATACTCAAGTACAGGTACCTCAAATTTGTACCGTCCACCACTGGTTTATGAACAATGGAATATGGTTATTCTTCTTTCTCTCTCGTTGCATTAATGTGATTCAAATTATCTTACATGTACCAGCGAGAGCTCTTTGGTGTGAATTGCATACCTTCGGACTGAGGCTGGTGTGTGATGCCTTCTTTGGAGTGTGTCTGTGCTTCTTGTTGACTGCTAATTGAGAGAAAATCTTAGCAGCTTCCTCGCCTTTACACTCCAGGATATCCAACACCTTTCTAACTCTTGCCCGGGGCCCCAACTGACACAACACCTCCTCACGGTCATCACGAGTGAACACCTCCCGAATTACTAAGATTTCCAGCAGAGAGTCAATCTGTCCTTCTAGTTCATCCACGAGGGAAACTCGCAGAACTTTGATTGCTGTCAAACAAGAACTACAACCATCCGTTTCCACCATAACTAATTGGAAATAATCTGCAGCACAAATCAGAAAAGTCCAGTTGGGATCTGCTGATGGTGCCAGTTTGAATCGTAGCGTCTAGATTTGTGTTGCAGAGCGATTTCCTCTCATAATTTAGAGGGATCCAGTGAATGCATGTCCCTCTTCAAGAACCGATACGTAGAATGTGAACTACAGCTTGTAAATTTGGAAAGAGGAAGTGCTTTTCCCTTTGAAAAAAACCTATCGAGAACAGCATTGACGGTCTTGTTTTCTGGTTCATTACAGAACTCCCATTAAACTAAAATGCACCTTTTATATGTTCTGCCAAAGTGTTAAACTTTAAAAGAGCAGATTAGTGTATCGAAATTCCAGAGGTTGTGTTATACACCCACTTTAATAATCTAAATATTTGAGCACTTTGACTAGATAATGCATTTTTATAAAAAAAAAAAAAGAGAGAGAGAGAAAATCACAACAAACAGACAGATAACAAACAGATAAAAGGAATGTATTTGGTTTTATTTAATGATTAACCAGCCATGAGCACAGAGCTACACGTCAAGTCACCAGCAGAGGGTCCCCATTGCATGCACATCAAATACCAGAGAAACTGTAGGGAAAAGAATACTTAAAACCCACCCCTGTAATTATTACAAAACTATGCACAAGAACACACATGAAAATAAATAGTTAGAAGGACAAAACAAATATCTACATAACTTAAGAGCTAAGTAATGTGTTAATTATGTTATCCTCTCAAAATAAATCAAATCAAAATATAACACAGGTCTTGTTTACATATTTAGTTCAGCTAACAGAGAAATCTGAAAGGAAGAAGCGTTACATAAGAGCGGTCA
>NW_024042441.1:0-30886 GCF_014851395.1 Micropterus salmoides | reverse complement strand
TCCTCCAAGAGAATGGGACCAAAATACCATCATCATATCAGCGATCAAAGCTTGTTTTCACATTGAAGGGCTGGGCTGGGCAGTGAACCCGATTATCGCGTTAACGCATTAATTAAAGCTGACAATTATGCTCACTGGCTCTGAATACACATACAGTCAAATCATGGGTCACAGGAAAGGTGGGATGTTGATCAGCCTGCAAATCACCCACCCAAACAAGCAGTGGAGGAAGGCTTTGGCAGACTACGTTGGATGCAGCTTGTGGGAGAAGTAGACAAAAGCAAGACAAGAGATCAAATGTCATAGTGAAGTGGAGAGCTGCACACTGCATGCTGATTAGTATTGGGGAAGATGTCGATCTTAGGAACGTTGTTAAAATCGCAACATAGTTGCTTGGCCCCACAGGTTTTCTCAGGTAAACAGAAAGGGAGACAAGTGCTCCACGAGTAACCATGGCAACAGCTTCTGTGCGCTACACAGCTGTAGCCTATTTAACTTAAATTAAAATTATAGGCTACATAAGTTTACCTGATAGGCCTTCATCATTCAGTTTTGCGGGGATGCTCTGCCATGCAAATTCCCTCCTGCTGATGTCCTGATAACTATTTAGTAAACAGTACTAGATTCTGGAAACTCACAAACAGCGAGGATCAGTCTCTCTTCCATTGATTGTGCTGCGTGTCGCATACAAAAAGTTCAAGACAGTCAACTCCGGCAGCAGGGGGCGTGTGCATGTACAGGGACACTTGGTACTGAACATAGACAGTTTATGCTGCTCCCTGATAAAAGAAAAATGTTTCTGCTGATACCTGTTCAGGAAAAAAAAGAAAACTGGACTCTAACTTGTTTTAATAAGCCAGATAAAAGGTAATGCCCTAGCAGTGGCAAATAGCTTTGGTTTTATATTTGATTTGGTTACATTAATGTTAAGTTGAGATTTACAAGAAATATTTTATTGCTACAGTGTGAAGGGAGTACTGCTGGTAAAAGGCACCTTATTTATGTGTGCCGTATTTTTCAAAAATTTATATTTATTAGGGATCCAAGCAGCAAAGCCCTATTCTTTCTTTCTTTCTCACCGCTAAAAGTGTTTGGGCAGCAAAAACTGCTGGACGAAAACTCAAAATTGGCAGGTGGGTAGCAAATTCCACCTACTTCTCAGGCAAAAAAAATAGCACTCATATACCTCATGGCACTAAACCTATTTTTGCGAACTCGTCCCAGACGCTTTCGCTAATCGACCTGAAACTTTGGCAGGATCATCTACGGACGTCGCTGATCAAAAGTTATCAAAAGCGCTACCAAAATCAACACAGATATTCTCTGGATGGCCGATATCAAATGTAGCAAAGGGTTTTTAAATCGGTGAAACGGTGAGTCTGCAGCAAGTTATTATCGTTAATTAACCTAGATGTGAGAAAACATAGTCATAAACTGAAATAAAAATAAAAATGAGGCTTCACAAAAAAGGATAACTAAATAAAACTGTATTGTAGGTATGCAAAACTAACTAAAATGAAAGAGTAAATGTCCTTAGTTTTTGTTTGGTTATTTATTTATTTTATAGGACCTAAGCCTACATTTGGAGTGGATATGAAGCCGGGGGAACGGAGTCACTGTCTTAGTGGCTTTCGTTTCCTTGTTTTGTTCTGTTTTGATGGTCTGGCTTAAAGCTCGTCTGACTTAGAGCTCATCTTGCATGTGTAACTTGCCCCTAGTACATTGATTGTGAGCTCCCCTAGCACTGGGTAAACGTGTCTGCTGGTCATTATATTTCCTGCATGTCTGCTAGTGTGTGTTTTATGGGCTCATTGATATCTCAGCCACCCTGTCTCTTTGTGCTTCATATTGTTTTAATACCTATTTTTTGATTAAAAGGTTTAGATTTTAATATAACTGCTTTAGGGACCTGTTGTTTATGGCTGTAAAGGGGGCCTCCAAGGGGGGCCTACACTATCTTCCATTTTCTTAGCTGTCCATCAATTGTATCTTACCTCCATTTATTGTATTTCACCTATTTAACTAAGAATGATAGAGCTAGAGACTGATATAATGATAATTTCTTGGGACCACTGGGTAGTAGGATTAGGGTTGTTAGCTGTTAGGGTTTTCTGTTTAGGTTAGAAATTATACTGTAGATTGCGTGTGCTTCATTTATTTGTACTATTAGTACTATTGTACTATTTAGATAATGTGTCAGTACTTATATATATATAATGTGTGTGTGTGTATATATTTATATATGTGAAGGTGTATGAAGGTGTGTGGGAATAGCCTCTCACCAGTAGCTCAGCCAGTAAGTCATCTACTCTGGAGATCTGAAGTTCCAGGGTTCCCCAAATCCCCAGGTCAGGGGTGTTCAGATCATAGTGAGTTTTCTATTTTATTTGGGTCGAGTGACACTAATTTTTTCTGCCTAAAAGTGTTGTGTGCAGCTTAAACTTTAAAACTTGGAAATACAAAATGTCGCAGGTGGGTTGAACATTTCACCCAGTAGTCAGGTACATATATTGACACTCTGTTCTCAAGGTGATGCTGTAAAAATCAAGTTTGCGTCTCCCCAATTATCTCAAAATCCAAATTCTTTCATCACCTTAATCTCTTCTGCGTCTGTTCTTCTCCTCTGAAAATGTCAAATGTTGCATTTTTCGTGACTTGCTTGGATCCCGATAATTGCTGCTCGCAGCTATATTTTTTGTTGTTGTTGTTTTTCTATTTTTGTCTTTTTTACCACAGTCGCTTACAAAAGCCCAGTCGTGTGTTCCTCTAAAGTGTCCCATGCACTGCAGTTTGCCCTAAAATGCTATTGAATTATAGCTTATTCTCTGCCTCTTCCATTTTCCTTCTCTGTCAGCCTGAATGACAGTGTGGCTGTATGAACTGTAATTTTCCAGTGGCCAAAAATGGAGGCGTCCATCCGCTGCAGCAGCGGAGATTAAAAGATTAATAATTCAACCACAGGTCATGAATCAAGTTGTATTTTTTTATTTTTTTCTCCCCATTTCAAAGGAGTACTGTCACCTTCCACCGGCCCTGTTGCTTCTGGTCTGTATTCGGTTTTACGCAGCGAAGAAGAACTGACCATCTATAATGTTTTCATATGAAGTGTGAGGTCAGGAGAGCGCGGTATTTAATTATTGACGTAATTATGGCAGTCTAACAGAGTCACCACCGTTAACATGAACATGTAAGACACTTTGGTGAGTGTCAGGGTCAAGGTCAGTCTAATTCCTTTTCGAGTGATACAGTTAGGACCGAATTGAAAACTAATTGAATCATCCATAAATTATCATCTGTAATGGTAATTTGCTACCTTAACCAGACAAATTGAAACAGAATCGAACTAAAGTCTAGTCACTCTCAGCCTGTAGGGTACACCCATGTTTTGTCTACGAAAGCCCATCATTATTGCGGTCTCTGACACTGAAATCTCCCTTTCCTCCAAATTCTTACTGATGGCCATAACTATACAAGCCCTTTGTTTTCAAGTGTCTATTCATTTGAAGTTTGTGTCACTCCAGCCGCCCACTTGATTTTTACTGTATCCTCTGAGCAGGAGTATGAAGCTATAACCTCAAACCTTTCTCCCTCATCCCCCCTCCTCACTTTTTCTACTCATATTCACCACCTTCTCTCTTACTTCATACCCCCCTTTTCCTCTCACTCTATCTGTCATTGCAGTTGCTGGCTTCGCCTGGACACCTACTTCATTTGGAGTTTCATAGGACCAGCAACCTTGATAATTATGGTAAGCGTAACCCCCTTCTCACACACACACACACACCCTTCTGCTCATTAACCCTGCTTAGCCTGCGGGTCGTCGCTTAAATGGTCCACCGAGATCCCTTTTTCTAGCTCCTATCCTCCCTCTTTTCTCTGCCCTGTTGAGCATATATGCCACCGCCGGGCACGGAGCCGTCCAGAAAAACGAATGAGGGGTGTAGAGAATATATTGCAGTTTGTCACCCCGTTGCAGTCACCGGCTGAGACAATTTTGGGGGATGTGGGGAGGGGGAGAGTGAGAGAAAAGAGAGAAAGAGAGTGAACTCTGCTCAGTATGCAGTGTTGGAGTAATCCGCACGGCGATTATGATTGATTTTGTTCCTGTTCCGTACTCCACTACCTTTTTCCATCTGCTCCTCGCAGGCACACACGGACAGCACTGCTACACAAGCGTCGTGCAAGGAGAACACACACACTTTCTGTGTCTTTCCCAACTAGGACAGCCCTAATTTTCCATAACAGAAAAAAAACCCAGCTCTTTTATTGATCCAACTGCTTTCAAACTTGTGTCAGGCTGGTGTTTATTTAAGTATTTAAGCTAATGCCTAGCAGTAAATGTTGCTGTGGCGCAAAAGTTGTGCTTCTGATTTTCCAAGACACCAGTCAGCAATCATAATACATATTCAAGAATCAGTAAATACACTTATGAATATCCCTAACAACTAAAAAATAGTGACAATTTCTTGTCCCAAAGGACCCAAATTTGGAATTCCTCCTTAACACAGCTGCTACTGCCCAGCAATCATTCACAATGCACCTCTGTATTACTCATGACTCACTCATTTCTCTCTTACATTTACAAACAAGAATATCTATGTTGGAAAGATAGCTTGAACTCAGATCCAATTCTACCCTGGGAATTTGGTGAGACTTTGGGCAAAGATGCATTGCAGGCAGTTAAGAATAGTTACAGGGTTTTTTTATACTCACCTGATATTAGCTGAATGTAACATGTAAACAACAGTGATGTGAAAGCTTTCTAATTGTTGTAGTTTTCTGAGAAGTCACTCTGAAAGAGGCCCCTATGCCATGACTAGATTTGACCCATTTGCTACTTTTGTAATTACTGACTCACCGAGACAAAGAAAATAATGAGATACGACAGAGTGGGTCTGCTGAATCTAAGTTTCTTTGATATCCAGCAGTCAAACACAAGACCACTTTGTGTTTATCTCACTAATTTCAGTGTGTTTGGCAAACATACTGTAGGTGCAAAAGTTCAACTCACTGAGATGTGCTTGACTCCACTATGATTTGTTTTCAATTTTTCAAGTCTGTTGTTTCAATAAGAAATCTGGTGTAAAGAAAACAGTAGAGTACTCCAGGAGCACTTGCACAAAGCAGGAAGGTGAACTAAAAAGTGCCCTGTTTTTATGGCACGCAGGGCACATGAACGTGTTAATAAAATGACATCCCACCCATGAAAGGGTGTTAGCAGGGAGCATGATGTTAGAAATGCTGAAAGTTCTTCAAACATTTTACAAAAAATTTCAACAAATGCTTAATTTTTTGTTCTGGATGTAGAAACTGTAAAAGAAAACCAATGCAGCAGCAGTGGCAGTTATTCCCTGCAGTTGCCTCTAAGTGTGAATATGATGAGACAAGTGTGAATAAGTCAGATGGAAAGGCTCCCTCATACAAGTATGCAGCTGTCTTGTCTCACCGTTCCTTGTTTAGTCTGTTGTAGCACCATAGAGGTTTCATAGGATTTTGCGCTCTGTTTGGCAAAGTGGGAAACCACGTCTGGCTGCAGCGTTCCAGCTTTGTGCTACAAAGTGCTCTGATTTAAAATGAATATAATTGAAACAGGAAACATACAAGCTTCATTCCTCTCTCTCTCTCTCTCTCTCTCTCTCTCTCTCTCTTGCTGTCCCTCTGCCTCTGCGAATCTCTCAGCTCAACGTGATCTTCCTGGGCATTGCTCTCTACAAGATGTTCCATCACACAGCCATCTTGAAACCAGACTCTGGTTGCCTGGACAACATCAAGTAAGAGCATTCAGATCACACAGATATCCATTAAAGTTGTCTAGAAATAGGACTCCTTGTGATGTTTTGTTGAGTGTGATGGGCTCACTTCTACCAAATGCACTCTTTACAGCTGAATTGTATCTAGTACCACTCAGCAGAGCTGACTATTCCTCCCTTTTCCTTTAAGTTTAGTTTACCCAACCCCTGGTTAAAGAGCTACGTTTTAGGTGGCACTCTGTATTCAAGCTGTCGTTCCCGAGCAATTCTATGTGTCTTGCTTTGATATTTTGAAACCTCATTTAAAGCACTTAAGGTTGTGAACACCCAACCCAAGGGTCCAGCAGTCTGAGCCTGCAAGGTAAGCACCCCCCATTATGCTGAAAGGTTTTGTCAGGCAGGGTTAAAATCAAACAGGTATTCTGTTCCGCCTCCATCATTAGGTGAAGAACACTGTTGTCTGCGCGGGATAAGGCCAGGAGACAATCCGACAGACCTGACCTGGCGTTATCTTGGTGTCAACATGCCGCAGATGAATATTCATATTGTGTGTGTGTTTTATGTGTGTTGGAGTCTGCTTATCTGCTTATGCCTGGCTGCTTTCAGATAATGTGAAAGCTTAAGGGACAATAATGACAAATAAAACTCAGACGCAAACTTTCTGAAGTTTAAATACCTTTCTGTGCATTTACGCTACGGGTGAAATTAATTTAAGTTTTGCCAAGGCAATGGAAGTCAAGTTTCAGCTAGTAAAAACGTTCTTTTTAGATAAAAAAGCGTTACTTTAGGAAAGATATCTAATACATATAATATTCTTGTGGAACAATGAGAAAAGCAAATCTGTCTGTTTAAAATGACCATTTAAGATTTCAGTCCTGGTTGGCGACACCTGTAAATCCTGTAGTTTAATACTATGAGTCACAGAATTCTGGGAGCAGCAAAACAATCTAGTGTCATTTTAATTAAGAGGCAATTAACAAAGATATAAATTAAACTCTACAGATTTAACTTCATAGACTGATTCATCAGAATGCTTAGCTGTGGGAAAAAAAGTTTAAAAAGTTCTTTTAAGGTCCCTTTACCCTTTAGAATGACACAGCGTTTTCGGTCATTGTCTTTGACGTAAGCTCTAGCTACCTGGTGTCAGGGCAGACTCGTTCTACAGATGGTGTAAAGTTGTTTTGTTGCCTGTTTGCTATGATGGATAAGGGTCTCTGGTCTGTTTTTGCTGTCTGCCTCGCTTTTTTGAAGCCACTCTGGACACATTAGTCTGCTTTATGGCCGGCGTTGGCTGGCGTTTTGTTTTTTATTTTATTTTTTTTGTGGCATCACATCACTGGTTGTGTCTCAGCACAGTGGCCCCGTCTGCCCTTCTCCTCTCAGCACAGTGATACACACATAAAAAAACTATCTTGTGTGAGCATGATATAGTCTGCTTTAGCTGTGCCATGTCAAGACTGTAACCCACTGTGCCGGTGCATTTTTCTATCACACATTCACTACAGGATGTCCCAGAGCCAAACCATGGTGTTTAAGTGCTGCTTTGAACAGGGCCTGTACTCACATTACAGTTACCTCCTACGTGTAGTAGGAGAGCGACATTTAAAGAAACACAGAAGTTGCCATAATTTTATCCTCCAATGAACTGAGGCAACTGAGTTGCTGGATGCAATATCCTAGTTGTAGTTTTTACTAAGTGGAGCTATGCGTTATTAAATTAAAATGGTTACACTATTTTCTAGCCAGGTTGGCTAGCTAACAGAATGAACAGACAAAATGAATGCTAGCTGCTAATATTTGACCCGTTTAAAGTGAAGAAAGTCTCAAATTTGGAATATTATATGTGACAAAAGTCTTTTTAATAATGATACCATTTATCTCTTAATGGTGACGTAGGGTGGAAAGATTTTGAAATAAAATAAATAGCCAATAACGTTGCACTAAAGAACTAATAATATCAGACAGGTTAGCATAATTGGGTATTTCCTGCTCATTTCAAACTATATGAATACTAACACCCAATTTTCCATCAATGCATATGTAAGTAAAACAAAGTAATACCTAGAGCATATCATTGCCCTTCCTAAACTGTTTTAAGTTAGGTTAGAGCTCTGGATGCTTTGACTTCCTGTAAACGTAGTTGATTGCTTTTGATTGGACATCACAGTCCTACAGATGTTTCTTAGCAACCAATTTACACACTACAAAACTTTTTACCAGCTAAGGCACTCTTAAATTTTAATGGTGCGACCAAATGTAGTAAAGCACTGGTTTGAAATTAGCTTTTTGTTACCATGTACCAGAGGTGGAAAGAGTACAGAAATATTCTACTGAAGTAAAAGTACTGTTACTTTGAACTTTTTACTGAAGTGCAATTACTTGAATTAATTACTATGAAAATCTACTCAAGTAAAAGTATAAAGTGGCTCATTTAAAATGTACTCAGAGTAAAAGTTATAGTTTTTTTAACCTCCAAAAATAACATTTATATTGATTCAATATCTTATTTATAATTATTATAGGCCTACTTGTTATATTAAATTGCAGTCTTTTGCGATTTAATAAGGGAACAAAGCAATATCGTGCTTTTGATTTTAGTTTTTTACTTTGTTACAATTGGCGCAAAACAATTTTACAGACCTTTTATGTTAAAGATGTGGTATTATGCTCATTTTCAGGTTCAACATCTTATTTAGGGGTTGTACCAGAACAGGTTTACATGGTTTCATTTTCAAAAAACACCATATTTTTCTCATACTGCACATTGCTGCAGCTCCTCTTCTCACCCTGTGTGTTGTACGCTCCGCTCTTGAGCTACAGAGTGATGCATCTTACTTGTACAAAATCT
This sequence comes from Micropterus salmoides, assembly GCF_014851395.1. Lineage (NCBI taxonomy): Eukaryota > Metazoa > Chordata > Actinopteri > Centrarchiformes > Centrarchidae > Micropterus > Micropterus salmoides. The sequence goes on along the minus strand of NW_024042441.1, from coordinate 22,288 downwards.
TGGTTGGGAGTTGCACATGCGCAGTTCCCAGGTAAGGACTACTAGCCAATCAGAAGCAGAGAAGGGTGGGTCATAAGAAACAAGGTAGTGTGATCCAAATCAAAGCTTCAGACTGAGACCACAACCTAGCAGATGGTATAAGTTACACTCAAGTCCACAACCACACAACATCATTGTTCCACATCTTACCATCAGGAGTAAACTGAACTGTCGCCGGTGTTCTGACGATCTAACGTTATGCTGCCTTGCCTGACTCTACTCGGCTCTGCTCCGTTTTCCATTGCAGATCAGTAACCAGAGATAGTAAGTAGCTTGTCGTCATAGCAACGCCACACACAACTGCCGCGATGTAATGTTCAATGCGACACACACACCAGCGATCCACACAGCTTTCTCTTTTTTAAGTTAAAACATTTCAACATTACTCAGAATGTAAAGAAAGATAAGCGGTGTAGCATGGCTAAATTAGTTATGAATTGAATGAAACAAACTTCTTCAAACAAAGGACTTCTTCAGTTCTGAACTGAAGAAGTCCTTTGGATGAGGGACGAAACGTCTTCCAGTATCTTCATCCAAGTCCAGTTGCCCTTGATTTTAACCTTCGTTGGATAACTGGACTGTATATGAAGTCATATCACTAGGCTATTTACATTCAAACAAGTGGTAATTTTATTGGGACCAGCAAGTTATTGAAGCCAACCAAAATTGTCATTCACCTATCTTTTTGGCTAATTTGAGCAAAGCACCTTACCAAACTATGAAAACTTATTTTTAACTACCAATGGAATGGTGCAAGTATTATTTAACTGACCTCTACATCAGGGGTCCTCAACTACATTTGTTCAAGGGCACACATTTTTCTACACTGTGGGGACTGGACTGGATTCCTAAAAAACATAGGCATAAATCCATAATGATAAATCTACATAGGCCTACTAAACTAGAAAATGCTCTCAGACCGCAGGCAAGGAGGTAGTTCGAGGAGTGATGGTTAAACCTGTAATTGTAGCCTTAATGTGACTCTGATTGGCATGATATATTAATCACCCGGTTTCTACGCTGTTTTGCAGCTGCGCCGTTATTGTGCATGAGACGCCTGTAACGTTAGTTAGGCTACTGGTGGTAACAGGAGATGCCTTTTAATACCACAGGGCACAGAAGTCTGGGGCAGCTAAACTATTGTCAGGCCGTAATTGGTATTTTCCATAATTATGTGAGCAGTCATGATCTGACTTTATGCTGCACACAATACGAGTCTGCAAACAGCGGAAGTGAAAGGAATTGGTTGCCTGGCATAGAAGGTGGAGGTTTGCAGCCTGTCGCATGCAGCTCTTCATTTTTTTGCAACGACGGTGGAGCTAACGGGCCTGTGTGGAGCTAGCTAGCTTGCTTAGCTAGATGCATCTGTAATTCACGTTAAAGGGGACCTATTATGCTTTTTCATATTTTCTAGCGTTTCTATAATGTTACAGTGTCAGATGTTCATATTAAACATGACCAAAGTTTCAAATGATGAGGTAAAACTATTAAAAAGAAATCCCTGTGAGCCAAAACCTCAGATACGCCCTGATCGGAACTCTCTGTTTTGAACAGTTTTTTCTATTAATGGCTCGGTATGATGTCATTCCGGCATCTGCAGCAACCTGGTCAACATATTAGACAATGGCCAATCAGAAGACAGTGGACTTTGGGTGGGGCTGGGTCTCAAGCATTGACAGCTTGTTTCAGACAGATGCTGAGTGACAGAACTACAATACAGGGCTGCAGTATAATAGGTCCCCTTTGACTGTCATTTTAACCGTGATGATAATTTTGCCTGGCGAACAGTCTTAAAACTAAATGTACTCACCAGAAAAAGTGAACGGCCAACTCCTAATAAGCTTTTTCAACAGCGCTGGTTAAATTTACACAGCTGCTGTGGGTACGAGTCACTGTAGCCTGATTGACAGATCGCCATGGTAACAACTTGTCAATCCCACCCTGAAGCATACTCTGCTTTATGGTCTATTTTCCTCTAAATGGGACCATAATTTACTAAATGAACATCATGCTGTGTTGAAGAAGACTTTATTTTTTATTTATTGTAGAAACTAGTGATTGAGACCGTAAACTCATTTACCATTGTTTCTAATGGAACCGGACTTCTTTTTGCAACCAGAAGAGTCCCCCCTGCTGGTCGTTTGATTGAATGCAGGTTTAAGGGACTTCACATTCACATCAGTTTGCTGACCGGAAGCTTCCTGCTTGAGCCAAAGAGGTCGCAAGTTTTTCCTTGCACTTTTTTTTTTACTCAGTAATGGATGTGATTGAAAATGTAGCGAAGTATGATACTTTTAACAAAAAATACTTAAGTAAAAGTAAAATTACTGATTTAAAAAACTACTTAAAGTACAAGTACACAAATAAACTACTCAATTACAGTAACGTAATTGTAATTCGTTACTTTTCACCTCTGCCAGGTACTTCTAAAAGACTTTATCCACAAACTTTATGATTTATAAAAAGCTGGTGTAGTCCAATCCTGGTTTTACTGTGCATCTAACAGATAGAAGCCTCGCTACTTTCTGATCCCTCCTTCTGCCATGCCTTGTCAAAGCTATGATGGGGTTCTATACTTTCCTACAATGTTAATAATATGGTACTCCAAACTTGACACTTCCTGCAGTGGCTACATGGTGAAAGCCTTCCATTGTCACCTCTTTTCTCCAAGTTTCTCATCAGATTCTGTGAAATAAAAGGCAATGTGTTTTGGTCCTATTTGATCCTGGCGTGGTACAAAGGAAATATGAATCAGTAGTATGCACTTTGCAGCAATGAACAACTGAAGGAGGTGTTGACACAGCCATTAAGTTTAGCCACCAAGACTTGACTTGTAAATTATCTGAATATAGGTTTGGGTTTTCTCAGTGCTTTTTAAAAAAAATTTAAACATTAAAACACATGGCCTTTTCCTATGCCCTGTCTCTTAGGACTTTGCTTTGAGTGTAGATTCTGAGCGGCATAAGATCTGGTATTAGAAACCAACACACGTGAGTCTGCACTTTACACTCAGACACGCAGTATGGACTACACACAGCCCCATTCTCAAACATCCGCCATGAATTACACATGTGCCGTGGTTCAAACACTGGCAGAAAAACAGGCAGACCCCTGCAGTCCTTTGATTGGCTCTCTAGCTTATTTACTGTGTCTCTGAGTGGAAATTGCTTAACAGAGCACTTTGATACAGCTCCAGACCACAACCAGATCAGCAGGTATATTTAGCAAAGCACTGTTCTAAAATACTCTAAGCTGTAAAAAAAAAAAAGAAAAAAAAAAGTGTTTAGTTATCTTAACGTTACTAATTTGCTTTGGCAGACTTTTGTATATTTGGTCAACATTTTCCAAGTCCATTTGTGTACGTTATCCATCTTTGGTACCGCAAGATACACTAGTTTGTTCTGCAGCAAAATATTGACTGCTGGAGTTCTCAGTCATATGATATATTACACCGGTCTCCCATAATGTACCAAACAACTGACCTCCTGGCCCCAAGTCTTACTGACTTCGAAACACTCAAATGACCATTGGAAAATGGTATGAAGCTGCTCTGCTGTTGTCAGCCCTCATTCATCTGACACAGTTGTTAAGCCAAGACCCATTACTCGACACACCACCACTGCACAGTCAGAAGACTGACTTTAGTATTGTCGACTAAACAGTTTTGCTTAGCCAAACATATCCTGTCGCAGCCGTTCACTGGTGCTTCCCTTTCATCATAAACAAGTAGTAACACCTAAGTATGATGGGAAAAAATGAAGTGTTTTAGGTTTTAACATGGATTGAAATAAAAAACATTTGACCCTTGTGTTCCACTTCATACTGCAAGATATCAAAGCCAGATATGTGCTTGTCCAATTTAGTGTAGCAGTAAATGTATCCCTTACTATCATGACTGAGTCAACCAAAATGGCCTCTAAACATTTCAGATTTGAAACTGACTTACTTTGAGCTGTTCTTCGAGTTATCAAGGTGAACTGGTTTGATGATAGTGATACCACTGGTTAATTAAGTCAGTTTAGCTTAGTCTAATGTGGTGTGTCTTTTTTGTCTTATCTTCCTGTCATTTTGTTCCTCTGTATGGTTTGATGTCACGTTTTCTGTTCAGATTTCATCATGCTGCCTTGTTTTAATACAAATGTTTCAGCTCTCTTTCAACGGTGTACATCTTTCTCCCTCCCTGCTTTTCTTCTTTTGATTAGCACTCACATCCTGCCTTTTTATGTTATGCTGTGTTTATCTTGAACATCTTTCTGTTTTTCATCTTACATTTCTTTATTTTTTTTCTCCTCCTCATTTTAGCTACCGTTATTATGATGGATGTGTTATTGTAGAATGGCACTGGTAAGATGCAGCATTTCTCCGTGTAGGGGTGTAGAATAGAATTGATATTGTGTTTGACGTGGTTTTTTTTCCCCCTCCTCCCCCCCGTAATGGAGACAGCGGCTGCCACTGACCTGTGATTCATGGATTACAACATGACTTTTGTGTCATTGTGACGTTAAATACTTTAGCCTTAACGATGGGCTGAACATTTTTTATACAAAGGTCAGAATTTTTACTTGTATAGCTTCCTCCACATGCAGATAAGAAACTTCAAATGAAATATGCTAACGAAGATGATGTCAAAGATTAAAAAAAAACTATCTCTGCCAACATCAAAAACTTTCTGCTATTGATGTCTTAAACGCTTTGAGATAATTAGCATTTTAAGCATACCTTTGGTTAAATAATTAACACCCTGTCGGATTGATCACTGCACTTCCTCTTTTCCTCCCAGAATGAGCCTATAAAATGACTTTCCACAGATTTAAAAGTGGTTGAATTGACCAACTGCAATCTCATACATAAATGATCTGTGACATAGCAAAGAATGGCACCTCTGCAAATTAAGTCATTTTGAAGGAAATTGGCGGTAATTTGATGCCACAGTCTGAAGTAGTACTCTGCTTAAAATTGCTCATTTTAACTGTTTCTTCTCAACGATTAGCACAGTAAAGCTTCCCTCTCTCTCTTTTTGAGCTTCGAAAGAGAAGTGCTCTGCCTCAGCCCTCAGGGATGGATTGTATATCTATATACTAGACAACCATTCAGAAGGAGCTATGGTTTTGTGACAAGCCCATTTGAGCTAAAGTCCTTATATTGCTTAAATGCTAAAATGTGATTAAAATACGCATTTAATTAGAATAATTCCTAAATAACTTTACATAAACAATTCTCGACTTAATGAAGCCAGAAATATAAACTGAGAGGTTCTGTAACTGTTATTTTATTATTGGCTTTCAGTGGAGTGCAGTCCAGACAGGATACAACACAAATGAAATTCACACACTTCATTTGTAAGTGAGCTGTTATGCTTTTCTGAAGTTTAGGCTCAAGGCTCCGTCTATGCAGCTCTCAAATTCATCCCCATGTTTATCTGATAACTCCATAAGAAGATAGGCCATGTGCGATATGAGTCGTAGCCTCTTCATATCGTGTCCTCTTTGATGCATTTCTTATGGCCTCTTGTGTTATCCACCATCCTTTGAACAAAACTCTAGTTACTAGTTAGAGGACAATGTTTTGCTCTCTTTGTGCCCACTGCTTGTGTTTCTGTGTCCATTCCAGTGGCAATTGCTTTGATGAAGTACCTCTCCCACCAGGTCATTAAGACAGCCCTGGGAAAATTATGTTTAATGGTCGCCCTGGTGAATTCATAAATCATTTATTTTGCCGCACACCTGGCCCATTTATAACCGCTTAAATGCGAAGGTCTGCCAGCGTTTATGAGGGGAGCTAGATACTTCTGTGAACTGAGATAATTGTGGTTCACTCACCTGTAAATCACTATCAACTCCTTCCCAAAATGTATAAATGTCTGGCCTTGTTTGGATGCTTTGAATGGAGCTTTAATCTCCACTGCCAAAATAAGCCATCTTCCTTCATGGTGTATTGTTTCCCTCTTAATGTCTAAATGTGTACATTGTGTTTGTGGCCACACATTTTGGATTACACCTCTCCATCTCTTTGTTACGTGATTTGATTTATTTCTGCCTGTTTCTCTGTTTTTCTTTTTGTTTTGTTTTATTCTTGTCATATTGCTCAGCTATCAGGATTATGAACCTGAGATCAAGTAAGGCAAAATTGGAAGGACCCTTTTCCCATAATGCCATCTTTCATTTACTCCTCCATATGAACACATTTGCACCCAAATCCATCTAGCTGCCTCTTTGAATCATTAACGTGATTTACTGTGGAGTAGTCAGTCATGTTGAAGGCCACATTAGTGTGCACACGGCACTCCTGTCCTAGATATACATATGTGACAAGCAAGATTAGTTTTAAATGACACCTGTATCTTCACAGTGCACTCTATAGAAATATTAGTACTGTAATGTAGATACGGCACTCACGCTTTGATAGTCTTTTTTTTTTTTTTCTCTTCCATCTGCATCCAATCTGTATAAGTAGATAAGGGCACTCATTTCACAAATCAAAGTATAGAGCAGTGATTCCCAACCGGAGGTCCTCCTACCCCAGGGGGTACCTCAGCACTTGCTAGAAGTCTACTTGAAAGGATTGTGGAGTGAAGAAAAGTGGGGGGAAATTAAATTTTGATTTATAAATATAGTCACATATTGAGTCAGCCTTAACACCTGAATGCCAGAAGCTGTAATTGAGATGGCATTAAAAGAAAATTTGAAACAGCTAAAATGTGCTTAAATGGTTGAAATACTTAACTAAAGTAATGAATGAATGTATCATGATAATATCCACTTTTATAGACTTAATAGTATCAAAAAACTGTTTAAAATCAAATCAAACTAGAGCGGTATAAGGCCATTAGTCCAGTCTTCTATGAAATGTAAATTTGCAAGCGCAACCACTACTGTATAGATGTCTGGAGACAAACTATTAGAATTACAATATGTCAAAATACAGTTGTGCCTAACTAAAACCTCATCATATCAGCTGTGCATTTATTATTTAGTTTGTGCAGGTTGGAAAACTCCAGATTAATAAAAAAAAAAATCACATTCGTGAAATTTAATGGGTTCTTCAATGACCCATGCTACACCCTTCCACAAAGTTTCATGAATATCTGGGCCAGTAGTCTTTCCGTAATCCTGCTGACAGACACATGTGCACTGAAAACAATAACTCCTCGGCGGACTTGAGTTCATGTTCATTGCTTGAATGACTGCAAATAAGGAAAAGGAAAGGTAAACTAATCAGAAAATGAAGATTAAAATCATTGTCAACTTCTTTTCCCTCTTCATTTGTTTTGTGCCTTTTCTCCCTCTCATCAGTAAACCATAAATTTTAACTGTGATAATGTGTGTAATGATACCTCAAACTGATTTCTTTTGGATGCTTTTTAAAAGAGTGGTAGCACACACTGCAGTTAAAGTTGTTGCTTTTAAATCAGCCATACATCCCTTTGTTCTCACCAAATATTATTAACACTCCAAAACCAGTTTTAAAACATTTTGAAGATAATAACCTTGTCATATGGTTTGAAAGATGGCTGTTTGTTTATATTCCAGATCGTGGGTGATCGGGGCCATTGCCTTGCTATGTCTGCTGGGCCTTACCTGGGCCTTTGGCCTGATGTATGTCAACGAGAGCACGGTGGTCATGGCCTACTTGTTCACCATCTTCAACTCCCTGCAGGGAATGTTCATCTTCATCTTCCACTGTGTGCTGCAGAAGAAGGTATGTTTTCATTCTTAAGATGTGCTGTGTGATTTTACACATACAAGAAATTGTATTATGTGACATCAGATGCCTGAACATGTGATTAAATTAATTCCGTGCTTCAGCAAAACCTATCCCCAAATGTGCCACGTATGAAATGCTGTGAGATTATTACTCCTGGATTTGATCTAATCATTAGCTTGTATGTGCTGTACCTGTGCTTTTGTTTCATACAGGTGCGTAAGGAGTATGGAAAATGCCTGAGAACTCACTGCTGCAGTGGCAAAAGTGTGGAAAGCTCCGTCGGCTCTGGAAAAGGCACCGCCTCTCGTGCCCCAGGACGTTACTCCACAGGGTCACAGGTGGCGAGACACTTTTAATGCTCTCCTTTCTTTTCTTTCTTTGCGTTCTTGATTTACTGCTCTTGGCAGTATCTCCTTTAGCAAACCCAGACGAAATAACGCACATTTGGCTTTGGATTACTGCTGCGTTTTATCTGTCTGCGTAGCTAGAAGTGAGGATGACTTGTTCCTAGATAATAATCTGTGACATTACACAGATGTGCACCCCCTTACAGAACAAATGAGAAAAAAATGCAAAGGTGACTGTGTGGGTATGCATGATAGATTTCAAGGAGGTGCAGCATATGTCCTTGTTTGGAAGTGATAGCAGGAAAATGTAGTGCTTGTTGAGCTGAACACTTTGTAAGTACATAAAGTCAGTCTGCAATTCATTTTCACTGAAGCAGGCTGCGCGTTGGCACAGCGACGCTGACTAAAGTATATGTGAATTCTGTGCGCAAGTGGTATGTCTTGAAAAGTAAATTGTTAATGGATTCCTCCCACATTGACATGAAGTATAGGTTGAATTGCCATGATACACTATAATTGAACATCATATCCATATTCTAAAGAGTGTGATTTCCTTCCAGTGTTCAATTATAAATAGTCCTTAGAGTCAAGCATGCAGTGGCAACCCACGATACAAGCTGGATTCTGCCTAAAGATCAAAGCGTTTAATTATACACAGTGCTTTGACGCGATGGCTCTAACCTCATGCTCAGTCACTTTATATGAGCAAAACAGAAATGGAAACACTCAGGAAGACGTGGTTGTTTATTGCTAACTCTGAGGCCTCTAAATGAATGTGTAATCAGCAAAGTACATTAGAACCCGCTGGCTACGAATGGTTCAAGTTTCTGTCCAAAAAAGAAGAAGAAATAGCACTGTCACTTTCAACCCATTGATGCCGTCTCCAGTGCCGGGAACGGCATCACGTACAATATGTTAATGAGATCAGCTGTGTCAGTATATGTCACTGTTAGAGTATGTGAGATGTGTGTCACCCGGGGTTGGCACAGACATATAATGACATGTATGTATGAGAATGCAGTATTGATCACAACACCTCTTCGTGGGCATTTTTCACATCATTTCTGATGCGGTGATTACGCTTTTATGAATAGAAACATGTTCACGGTCTGAATGTCGCCCTTAAACGGAGAATTTCAGGAGGAGATTTGGCAAGATGCTGTGACAGCTCGATTTTAGTTAATAGTGATGGCAGTGGCAATGACTTAATTAAGCTGAAACCTGTCTGAAGTGTTGAAGGCAATCACAGAAAGAGAAAGATTCTTAAAAGCAATACTTCACTGCATGACCTGTCCTGTCATTTTTGAGCCAGGACCATGCTATTGTGTTATATTTTGCACATGGTTAACAATAAATTGCTCTTATGCCAGCGTAAAGATGATTCTTCAATGCAATGATGACCCAAGCTACAAAAATAAGTCATTTGTTGTAACAGACTGGAATGATTCTTTAAGCAAAGCATTTCATCACAAAACAATTTGCACATTATTTTTTCACTGTCACCAAAGCTGTTATATATTAACCTGAAATCTTCTGCCAAGCCCCTCTGGCACAGGAGAGAAAGTAGTGAGCTCTGTGGGTGGATATCCAGACCCTCAGCTTGTGCAACAGCCCATGGGACTCTGTCATAATTAACCAGGATGAGAACCCCCTTGGATTGAGCCTTTGCAACCTGAGACACTGATTCGGAGAGCTTGACTGATGACTTTAGTAGTGACTTCACTTATCCCAGTACTAATGCTCATCTTTAATTGGAGGTTACTTATCCCAACAGCTGACATGGTTTAAAAACCAGATTAAAAAGCTGACAGTCTTTTTTTTCCCTCCCTCCTGCTTCACATCTTACCCTTTATTGTGTTAAAAAGTAGATGAGGAAAAGTTCTTGTAATAGAAATATACTAATAATGTGGTTTAGGCCTGGTTCATTTCTATTTCAATGAACTTCTTCTCCATGTGCAGACTTTTACTCTCTAGCTGTGTCACTGGCAGCGTTGAGAGTGAGTATTCTGATGTGTTTTGACATGTTGTTTGTCTCCACAGAGCCGCATCCGTCGAATGTGGAATGACACAGTCAGGAAACAGTCCGAGTCCTCTTTTATGACCGGCGACATCAACAGCTCTGCGTCACTCAACAGAGGTATTTAGTCCCGCACTAAATATTTACTTGAATGACTCCTCAATACACCCACTTTAGCGAATCAAAATCCTTTTTTTGCCACTCAAAGCTTTCAACCTTGACACAACCTCCCAAGTCAGGTAATGAGTCATTTCACAATAGTTTGCAGACACTCCCATACAACCAGAACTGCTGTCCATGTAACACTCAAAAGAGAACGTGATTGTGAATACACAGCATTGATTGAAAGGATAAAATGATTCTTTGGTGTCATGCTGCTACAGAAAATTGTTTGTTATGTTTTGAAGCACCAACAAATCACTTCTGTCGTCTAGTAATTTGAAGGAGTATGCAAAAAGGATTTCATTTAATTTAAACTAAACAATAAAAAACACAATTAAGTCAATGTAATTCTGATACATCATGCATTTCATCAAATTGTTAGAGTTTTGATTTGAAACATTGTGCCATCTGACTGCAAAAACCTTGAAAATGAAACTGCATCCTCTCAGGAAAAGTGCAGAATAACAACCTCAGAATCAATTCAGTGGAATTCCCTCTCAGAAACACGTTAATAAACAGTATTTTACCATAATGCATTTGACAGCTGCGCAGTGAATAGAGTCTCTTAGGTTATACAGAAAATAGATTCCAGACTACATCTGACATGAAGTAGCAAATACCGTCTTGGCTGGCATCCCTCCCTGAAACTCTCCCCACTCATTGCATCTCTTGATGGAGGGCTCGAGTTCCACACTGCACACTCTCTAAATTCGCTCTGGGCGCCTGCTTTCGTAGACACTAATGCATAGTTACAATGATGGATTAATGTTCGACACAGGGAGGAAGTGTCAAGATCTCAATAATTAGACACCAAGCTTAGCACCATCAACAGACTCAGCCTTTATCATTGTGGAGTGGCTGAATTAGGCTATGAGATAGGGCGGTTAGGTCAGGAGTTGAAGAAAACCTACGTGGATCTTCCATAAAGACAAAAGGTGGAGATAGCAACTATCAGCGCAATTATATACCCCCAGCTTCTTACCAGGCTGGATCTGATAGAGAGCTCAAGAATGTGCCAGAAGTGTTTTCCACCGTTTCCTACCGTGTTGATATTAAGGAATTATGTGTTACCTCTCCCCAGGTTCTACTCCCTTCGCACGTGAGAGTGAGATTGCAGCTGACACGCTTGCTGCGCTCTTCTCGAGAGTGGAGTCATGCAATCATCTTGATAGCGTTGCATGTTCAATTTATCCCAGCATTCATGATTATTGCACCACACAATCAGTGTGGTTTTGGAAATTGTCCAATTTATCAAACACAGACACAATAAGTGGGGGATCTGTCACTGGGAGAATTCAAAGGGGGCTGGTGTTTATGGAATACACTGTAATTAGGGCGAGCAGCAACAGCAACAACAAATTACTGTTTTTTAAAATCAAAACAGCATTCTGATTTCCAAGCAAAATTATAAAATGCCTAATTAATACTAAACTCTAACAAAGAATTCGAATAATGCTGAAAGATTGGCCTAAATCAGCTTCTTTTAAATTTTCATAAAAAATACTTTCGCATTAGAATGCTGTCCAAAAGTATACGACAAACTTTTGAAAAGATAGAGAGCCGCAAGGTAATAAAAAAAATCTTTCTCCATTCGCATGACAGATTCAGAGCATTAGAAAAGAAGAGTACACTCTGCCAGGGGATCTAATAGCTGTGTTACTCGTACCTCAGATAAAAAATGTTTACCCACTCCTGCATAGTGCAGACTGGAAGCACATGCATGTATCGCCCTCATAAGTCTTGAATTTGGCTTCTTGTAAACAGGAAACGAATGCAAGTCACAAATATTTTCAGCATACTTGATATTCCGCATAATTGTCAACAGCGAAGGTAAAACAAACATCAGGGAATCTGCACCATTCATGCTTAAGATTGCAGCTTTCAAATCTGCAGCTAAGGTTGCTTTGGTGTGGTAGTATGTGGTTGGGAAACTGATGAGTCATTCGCATAAATAGGAAATGAGCTTCTGTTCTGTTTGTGTGAAGGAGGCGAGGCTGGAGCACAGTAATAACTTCTTCACTAAAGAGAGGGCATGTCACTTCATTCAGAGGTTATTTCAGCAGTGGCACATAAGACAATCAGACATAATGTGAACTTTGCTCTTTGGAGAAAAGGAAATATTACACAGATCCTGCTCATAAGATTGGCAATGCTACAAGCAATAATAAAAAGTCATGTGACCATGACCCCACCTTTCTTACAGTTCCCATGCCTGTTAACCTTTTCATTCTCACACTGCACAAATGCAGTTTACAATGGTAATGGTGGCAGATATGCCACTCGAAATTCCTTGTTATTTTTCAACAATGTGTCTTTGATTTCAGCAAGAGGTAGATGAGAGTAGGTCTCTCATTTCTAGTCAGATTCAGGTTGCAGATTTTGCAGTGGAGGTCACGACAGGGAAGTTTTATCAACTGTAGCTAACTAGCTGTATGATAAGGACGGATGTAAGAACTACTTATTTTTCAGAAACCTGTTTGAATAGTTAGCCTAGATACTTTTTTTATATTTCAAAAAGTATGTTTGCCCTTGATTGTCTGGACTGACTTCATTATGTAGCTAAAGCTATCTCAGAGAGTTATTCAATTCAGACCTGCTAACGATCGTAAAGTCTGACAGCATCCTGGAAAATACTACACAGTGGATGTGCTATTGAGAACTGCATTGTTTTTTACATAACCCCATATAGCTTATTAATGTAGGCCTAGTGTAGTTAGTCAATAATATTCTCCTTGGCCAAAGAACACTTGGTTACTACTGTAGCTAGTAAGCTGATTAGCCAGACATGCTAACAATTTCATCTTACTTTAAAGCAGACGAACACACAGTTTAATCCTGTTTTTAAACAGTTTTTGGTCTTTTGTTCTTGGCCTTTGAAAGGTTAAAAAAGGAATTCTTCTAATGTAAAGTATCGCCACACACCCATGCGCACCGCTTTATCATGTGGAGAAATCCAAAGCTTGACGGGCCTGCCATTCTTAGTTACCCTTGCTAATAACTGCAATCTTGGGGAAAGTGTGTTGCTAACAGTCAATTACAAGAATTTGGAGCACTTTCTGTTTTATTAATTTCTTCAGCCCTGATGGACCAAACAGTGTCCCAAGTGATTATTGTATTCTGTCCTGTTTGAGTCTAGAAATGTAATGGTATGTGTGCTGTGTTGGTCATATTGGTGCTTCTTTGTAATTTATGTCTGTTAACACGAGGATGCTCGCCTGAATGTGGAGCACAAAAACAGGCTTAACACTAATGGCCGGCATTAACAATACAATTAACACACTTCCCATCAGTCCCATTAGCCATGTCAGTTCAGCTCCGCCACTTTCATGTAGCAAAACCCCTCACATTAATGATCATGTGATCATTTGGATGTTAATGGCTGTCATTGCTCAGCTGCATCTGCCCAACTGATATGTATGTTATCTCTCTTTCTCTCTGTCTATATCTCAAATTATCTACCTTCCTACCTATTTTTCTGTCTCTTTGCTCTTGTTCTCTTCTCTTTTTTTCTGTCTCACTCTGTCTCTTTCTGGCTGCTCCAGGGGCTATGGCTAACCATCTTATACCTAATGCACTCCTACGTCCTCATGGCACTAACAATCCCTATAATACATTGCTTGGGGAATCGGCAGTCTATAACAACCCTCTGGGCATGTACAACACACAAGGTGTGCTAGCTTCTTTTCATTCTTTAACATTGTGGCTAGGGCAGTGTTTTTTCATGTCTGATCCTGGAGAAACGTCGAGGTTGGACATCTCTGTTGCCACAGAAAGCAACTTTATGATTGGAGAGTTAAAATTAATGGGCTTACATTAAGCTTAAATGCCAGTGTTCACCCTCGAAGATTTTTACAGGACTTTGATAAAAAAAAAAACCACTGCTCTAGATTGTTGTGTGTTAGCATTGAACAAACTAGCTTTATCACAAAACCCCCACAGGTTTGTTTGGCTGTGGGGTTTTTCAATGGAGGTGTATCTCGGCTCCTGGTTATGTCAGACACGGCTGTTTGGCCGACACATACATTGTATTTTAATTATCAAGAATCGAGCCGGATACACCCCCAGTCATTTATTTTAAATGTGCTATGATGTTGTCAGTGAAGCTTGTGTGCCATGTCTTCTGTCTCTCTGTTTTATAGTTTTAGCATTTCTTTCTTTTTTATGCTGCTGTTGGATTGTCAGACATTGTTGTTTGCCATAAATGCCACTGAATCTTAGTATTTTAATATTTTTATGTACATAAATATTATCTGCCTCCTTTGACTAAATTGCACTTTTATTTGAAACTTTTAATTATAATAACTTTCTAATTCATATATTCAAAATGTGGGTCATTAAGGGGGTCATGTACATTTGATTGCTTTTTCTTTGGGGGTGGGGGGCTAATATATTGGTCTTTGATTATAACACCAATACGAATATTAGATCTGAGTTTTAGAAACCATCTCTGATCAGCAAACAAGAAATCCACTTTATTCTGCGATGAGTCTGACTCTTGAATGCTATTTTTCTCTGTGCAGAGCTGTTATTATTTTACCCCCAACTCTCAGCAGTCAATATGAGATTGCTGTAACTTTGTGAGTCTGTAAAAATTGAGAAACCCGTGTAAAACTCAGATACAAACTCACAGAGAACTTTGATCGGTGGATAATTTATGTACGCAGTACAAGTACCGCATTGGAGCTTGTGACAGAGGGCTATAATTCACTAACATTGCCATAGAGTTAATAGAAATATCTGGAAAGATTTACTGGTGCATTTGACACACAACCTCCATCGCCACGTTTTACCCCAAGGACCCTGCAATAAGTCATAGCAAAACATCTTTTCTTCTATAATTGTTAATTGATATGTTGTGGTTCTATCTGTGGATGTGCAAAATTTGCATAGTGACATAAAACAATTGCATTCTAGAAACATTTCCTTGATACGTCATCAGCATACTGTTTGTGCACATTTCTCTTCTACCTGTCACTGTTATGCTTATTGTGTTTTCTTTTTCTTCTTTCCTTTCCCTCATGCTGTCCCTAAAAGAGCCCTACAGAGAGACAAGTATGGGAGTCAAACTAAACATTGCTTATCAAATGTAATTGACTTTGGCTTTACTTTTCTTTTTACTCAATGATGACAAAGGGGTGATGGGAAAAAAAATGTCATTCCCTTTGGAAGTAATAGCATTCTTTTTATGACAAAGGCCCTCAACGTTTCAAATAGACCTGTAAAAATCTGTTTAAATCACATCCTGAATTCCACTGATTACTGTAGGTAGCACTACACGTCATGTAAAAAAGACTTCAGGCATTTGTATCACACTCTGAATAAGCTAATCCAATTACAGTCAACATTCAGACTCACCTCAACATTTTATAAGGCACGTCAATATAAATTGATCTGTGTTCCTCTCAGTGAATATGTGTGCCTTTGTTCATGCACTTATTGTTTTTGACCATTCACTTTGATCAAGCCAATACACTTCTTGAAGGTCTTAGAAATGCGCCTTGTCAAATTTTCAAGAGGTCAGACTGTGTGGATGGCCTTGTCAGAGGCAGTTTGAAATACTGTCAAAAGTTTGCTTTGATGTTGATAGCATGGACTTGGTCTAACTGATAAAGTATGAAATCTACATGTCCATGCAACAGAGAGAACAGAAAGTCTCCCTCCTTCTAGTGCGGGTTGACCCTGAAATATAATAACTAATTCACATTTAGAGAGATGGCTAGTGATGTTCACACGGACAAAGCAGAGCAATAAAAACTGTTATCCAGCTTTACAATGTCAAATTGCAATGCTCATATGGGACAATATGGCTGGGGTCCAAATTTACAGCTGGTGTTCTGGTTTGTGTTCACTTTAAGTGTTCAATGCGTGGTTATGTTTTTTGTCTTTTGCCTGAATTTAGTGCATGAGCTTTGTGTTTTTGTGCCGTGCTTAAGCTTTGTGGTGTTGTGTGTCGCACATATATCAGTGTTTTCATCACTGCCATGGAACAATCAGTAAAATTTAATATAAAGTGAATTTGGGTTTTAGAAAATATTGTTTTGTAACAAGGTAAGTTTAACATTTATATTTGCAGCATACAGGTGTAGGGTTTTAATGTAAATATTGTGCTTTATCTCTTACCAAATCTAAATACTGTAGAGATTGCTTGAGGGTCAGGAGATATATCAGAAGAGCTACAGTACTTGATGGATATAATTTGTGTTTGTAAAAGTGGCTGACATTTAGCTGTCGCAATTACATCCCATCAGATTTCACCCTTCTCATTCGCCCACTCTACCCCCCACCCCAACCCATGTTTGTCATTCCAGAGGGAATCCTGAACAATGCCCGGGATACAAGTGTCATGGATACTCTACCACTGAATGGTAACCATGGCAACAGCTACAGTATCGCCAGCGCTGAGTACATGAGTGACTGTGTCCAGATCATTGACCGGGGCTATAACCACAAGGAGACCACCCTGGAAAAGAAGATCCTGAAAGAGCTCACCTCCAATTATATCCCCTCCTACCTCAACAATTCCCACGAGCGCTCAACAGAGCAGAACCGGAACCTAATGAATAAGCTGGTCAATAATGTTAGCAACGGTGGCAAGGACAGTGGCTATGGGATGGGCTTGGGAGTGGGGATGGGCATGAATGTCGCGCTGAGCCTGGATGACCACTCCACCTTTGGTCTGCACCACGACGAAGGCCTGGGCCTGGAGTTAATCCGCGAGGAGTCTAACGCCCCGCTGTTGCCTCAAAGACCGCCCCCTTCACTGCAGGCGGTGGACAACCTCCACAATCACCTCCACCAGTCAGTGCCGCCACCCCTCCCACTTCCCCACCATCCCTTCTCGTCCGCCACCACTTCCTCCTCGTCTCGAAGGCGGATCCCCCAGGAGAACAGCGAAAGTTTCTTTCCCTTACTTACTAACGAGCACACCGAGGACGAGAGCTCGTCACCCAGCCACAACCACCAGAGAGACTCCCTCTATACCAGCATGCCCATGTTGTCCGGCCTGCCCGACGTGTCTGCGGAATCTGCTGATGGCTCCAAGGATGGCGGGGATGCCAAGAGCCCAGAGGCCAGCTCGGATGACGTTTACTACAAGAGCATGCCCAACTTGGGCTCACGTAACCACCTCCATCAGCTGCACTCCTATTACCAGCTAGGGCGGGGCAGCAGCGATGGCTTTATCGTGCCCCCAAACAAAGAGGATCTATCTCCAGAAGAGGCCCACCAGGAGCCCTCACACCTGGTCACCAGCCTATAGGCCCAACACCCTCCTATGCCTCCAGTGTCCCTCCTTTTACTGTAGTCCTCTTCTCTTCCCTGTGTCCCCTTGTTCCATCAGTCGTTGGCAGTGGTAGCCTTTGTTCTTATTCTGTGTCCCGAAGAATGAGGCGGAGCAAATAACTGTACTCTCGCTGTTACTCACCACAAACAGGATAATAATTGCTACGTATGGGGGCTAATATGTGACAATATTTGGTTAGACAGTGCGGGAATCTGTTGATGTTGTGTTTCTCCGCTCAAACCCTGTGTGGTTTGGTGTGTTTTGTCTCAGTGTGAAGAGACAATTACTCACACAGGATTTTTAGGTCTCAGAGATAGAGTCTGACATTCAAAAGGAACTGCATAGCCCCAAACTATACAAGTCTAAACTGTAGACTTCACCAGAATAAATGGGAAATTTAAAAAAGGACTATTTTATTATACTTCTGTATCTATATTGACTTTTTGAAAGATTTTCTTCCTCTTTGGTGAGTTGCAGCACATTTTGTTTGCTGAAGTGTCCCTTCAATGAAAAAAAAGACAAAAAAAACCCAACGCATTTTGAACAATTACCATGAAGGAATTATTGATCGTATGCTTTCAAGCATAGCTGTTCTTTTTTCTTTCATTTTACTGTAATAACAGTTGTTAAAAGAGGGAGAAAAAAAAACTAATAAGAGAATTATGAGATATTTCTATGTAATTGTACAGATAACTAGCATTGCACATAATAGTATGCTTTTTTTTTGTTCCAAGCAAACCCTTTGTCTCTGTAAATGTAGTGGTTAGGAGCAATTTTGTTCTGTTGTGCTGGCCTTTCTGGGTTTCTGGTACCAGTCTGTTTTTGGTTTCCTCTTTATCACTTTCCAAGAAATTACCATCTAAATAGAAACAAAATAACACAAAAAAATCACAACAAAACACTTACTGTGCAGGCATTTTTGTGCAACATATTCACTTTTGTTTTCAGGTGTGTTTTCTGTTTCCTTTTGATCTCTCTTCCCATTTTTTTTTTTTTACTGTGTAGATAGCAGAGCTCGGGTTCACAGATCGTCGAGGAGACAGCATAAGTCCACGTTAATCAGGAGTTGTCCCTCAGAAAGGTTCATAGTGCATTCTGCATCTCTATTGGCATTCAGTAAACGTTTTTGCTTCTCAGAAAGAGAACAAGTTGAACATCGATAAGCACTACGAGCTTATACAAAAAAGAACAATGGTTGTTTTACTTATTAAAGAAAGAGCTTTTGAGGGTGAGAAAAACTGGAAGTGTTTTGTTTTTTTTCTTCCTCGAGGAGAAATTATATTTATTTATTTGTTTAAATAAACCGTAATAAATTGGAGGATGGAAGTAAGTTTAGTGGCACAGATAAGTCTTTATTATTGGCTATGATTATGGCTTCTTATTTATTCCTTTTGTAATGGTTTCCAAGTTGAATGACCTCATAACTAATATTTGTTGTAACAGTGAAACAAATAAATTACTGATTAAGATTTATCACTTAGCTATGGCAAAAGTTCTGGTGTTTTGTCTGGGTCTTGGAACACTTTTATATGGGTTATAGGGAAGGACCTCCAAATGATGGAACGATCAATGATTTTTTAAATTTTTATTATCAGTTAATATCACTCATTAGCCCTCTGTCCATTTTAGTGCCAAATGAATTTTGGCCCTGCAACAGTGGATGTGCTCTGTATGCTCTGGTCTGCTTTACAATAGAAGCAGTGATTTCATAAGCTGTAATAAATATTTCAATATCATTGCTGGTGTAACCAATTAATTCTTTACAAATACTGTATGTTTTACATGCGTTTCATAAGCTAAGCAGGGCACATGAAAGTCACCTCGATCATTCTGGCAGAAGACAAGAAGAGAGGTAAGTTTGCTGTGTCCTACAAAGTAACCTTTCAAACAGTGTTTTATTGTTTCATGGTTTTAGTATCTGAAATACAGTGCTGATAGTTATGGTCACAATATAATCATATTCTTCTGGTTGGAGAAAAAAACCCAAATCAGGATGTTAACCATAAGAACTTTTTATGCCGATAATCTGTCAATAGTGTGTTTACAGATGGTTATGCTGCCGTAAAGTAGCAACCAATCAATGAATACAGCTTCAAATATTAAAAACATATTGTATGATAAAACAAAAATGAAACTGAATGATATTTGTATATTTAAATTCCTTTTTTCAATCATCTTAGCAACACAACTAAGCAAACTTCATATAGTGCAGTAGAGCAAATTATTTTGGATTGAGAATTTCTTGTAGAACTGAATGGAAGTATTTCGAAGCAGCTTTCAGCAATTATTGACCACAAGGGACAGAAAGACTCCAAAATAGTCCCATCGGCCTGTCAAGTTTTTATAGCTAGCGTGTTAGCAAACCTGCCGACTTAAACTTCCAGCAAACAAAGAGCAACATGAGCCTCCCACTGGGGTTGTTCCGACCCACCTGACGAATGTAAGTTCAATATGTACTTGCCCAGTCAGCCAACTCCTGAGAAAAATATCAGGGTCTTTAGCTTTCTAGGTGTTTAACTTTCTATCAGTTGTTTACTTCAGCCTTGCTGTTTAGTGCTGGTCAGGTACTGTACACTCTGAGTTTCCTTGTGGGCAGGTGAAGGAAGGTTTAAATATATTCTGTTTTATAGGAGGGAGCTATTTACAATTAGGGTCTGGCATTTTACATTGCATTGTGAAAATTAAATGAACAATTGAACATTGAATAACTTTACTAAAACCAATATTTCAACCACGCACATATAAAGGACCCAAAGGTAAAGGCCCAGATCATTGGCACAATACTGCACAAAAAAGGAAATGACATATAGTCTAATAAATTAATCATATCACTGTGTGATGAGCAGTAAGCAGTACTTCTCTCTCACATATTTTCCTTTTGTATTTTACCATATTTTACATGTAGAGTATTGCAGGAAGAAAGGGTGAATTCAGCCCATTTTCACAGAGCTGGTACTGTGATTGATGGCTGAGTTATTGTGAAAAATTGCCAGAGATTTTTGGCCCCTCTTATTACAGCCTGAATGTTGCATCAAAAGACGAAGGGGTGGGGGTGGTGGGGATGAGCTCTGGCGCCTTCTCTGGCCCGTATGCTTAAGCATGGATCTTCACTTAGAGATATGACTTGGGTGGACAGAAAGAGCTCCGGCCGTCACCGCTGCATCACTTTGAGTGGCATTTCCATACCCGAGCGAGTCCATGAAATGTGCTGAAGATGTGACTCCTATCCACTTCATTAATGAGTTGTTACGCAAGCTCATAATCCAACCCAGGCCCTGAAGCTGCCCGGGAACATGCATGCGTGGCACAAAATACCACGGTGAATAAGCAATACTGCAGCTTACTTCCCATTGGCTTGGGATACTTGTAATGCCACACACCATGTTTATTGGCACATGAGAGATAGAGATCGCAGCCCTTGTTTGATATTTTCAGTCAAACGGTATTCATTATTCACGCTGTTTACCAAAGTGAGAATATTTTCTGACTAGCACAAGTGTGTATTGATTTTGCTGGCTAGGCTTTAGACTGAAATTGTTGATTTCTAAAGGTTTTCTGCTTACCTCCCTAACCACATAGTAAGTGGTGACATGTGCTCAGTGCTCCTAACTTTGAACACTTTGGAGATCTCAAAGAAATAATTTTAACATTTTAATATAACACTATTTATGCTCTGACTTTTTTGGAGAGATTCAATGATATTATAGGAACATGCAACCATCTTATATACATATGTATTTATTTCATAGGTTATCATGAAAATTTGAAAACACTTGTCAAATATACCTTTATCTACACTTTTAACAGACAACGGAGCAGATGCTTATGATAAAAACTAAAAATTCAAGCCCCAGAGGAATCGCTCTCTGGCAAGCAGTTTCATCCAACTATCCATGTGACTGAAGATATCCTTGTTGTTGACAGTTAAGGGCGATGTCATGATTTCCCTGCATCCCTCATCCAGCACTTAACCCACCTCCAATTCTACATTCTGAATCCATGACTGATTTATTTAAATGTATCTATCTTGGAATTGAATATTAAACTCATCCAATGTAGTTTTCTTTGTAAAATCAATGTGATCTGAGATATTGACAATTTCAGTTTGTTCAGTCTGTTTTTGATAAACATTTTTGGGACTTTGATCTGGCTGGGTTGATGTTTTGCACAGTGGATCTTTTGTTAATTTAACACCATTTTCCAGTCTTTCCCTGCCTTGTATGATGACTGGACATCCAATTACACAGGAAATATCCTTAGAACAGTTTAGCACAGGAGGGGAAATGGAGTGGAGACACTGTGGATGTGCTGATAAGGACGAGTCCATTTGTGAGCTGTCTGGTTGAGGAGATGGTATTGGAAAACTGTTGTCTGCCATTCGTGTCTAAACGTGGTCGAGAGCAGCTGGGAATATGTGTGTTCGCGCATGGCGTTCAAGGACGTGAGTCTGCATGTTTGTATATGCGAGCGAATGAGAGCAAGTGGAGAGAGAAGGAGCTGCAGATCATGTGAACAACACTGTATGAGTAGCTCAGATGTGATACACAAAATGGCACATTTCATATCTCGCCCCATATTGAAAAATCAATGGCCGAATGCCTAGCAGAATTCCAAATGAAAGGTGAATCAATGTCATCTCCAGCTTTGTGTATTGGGGAAACTTGACAGCCTTAGCACATAAAAGAAAATACCTCTGTAGCTTTTTTTGTCAAGATAACATTGATTTAAGATGGGGGG
>NW_024042440.1:0-24957 GCF_014851395.1 Micropterus salmoides | reverse complement strand
ACTTAAAACCAGGGTTCCAGTTACGTGGGAGCCAGTGGGAGCTCAGCTCCCATAAGGAGAGTGTGAGCTCACATGGAAGGAGTAAATCATGCATCTGTGGGGGTCACTAATTCATTCGTCAATAACCGATATTTTGAGTCACAAATGTATTTTTCATTGTAATGAGTATATACTGTCTCTGTTTATTTACAAGAAAAGACTTATCATGCAGAGAGTTTTGACAAACAGGTTGAGGCCGCGACCCGCGAAAAAGAACTCAGTTGTATTGTAGCGTACGTATACTCTATATTGACTGCAGCTTATTTGTTTAGTATTACTGGCTTTTTGATGCTCCTCCAATTACTACAGCGCTACAATGATAATGTGCCAGTGTATAAAATAATAACACTTTAATATTACCGTAAAGGGCGGAATTGCGGTCTCTCCTTGAGCAATAGTCTTTGATGGCATTTTTCAGGCGATTAAAACTTAATCTTGCCTAGTGTGAGTAGGCTCCTGTTGCAATATCACAGACATCTGGGGCAAGTAGTGGACAGCTGTGTGTGTTTGTGCGTTGGCATGTGTGTGAGAGAGGGAAATTTATTCTGGGACCATCCGACCACTCTGGCTGTAAAGGTTTCACTACGGACACTCCATAGGAAGACTAAAAGGGCAAAGTAACCATGGTAACCACCTCACCCTACGGTTACCTCAAAACATCAAAGTGAAAAAAAACCTTTCGGTCCTGGTTCTCTACACCACGGAATGGTCAAAGAGGCCATAAACTAAAGACTCTGACTGCATCAACCCCCCCCTCATGGAAGCCTCCCCAGAGGCCCACCCCTCAAAGGGGCATGGAACGCTGCATGGCAGCCACATACACCTTGAGTGTGGATGGGGAAAAAGGCCAGCAGAGAAACGGTCCTGGAGGAACTCCAGTACCATAGTTACCAGGCAGGTAACTGGGTCCACCGCCCGTTCTCTACACCAGGTGGCATTTAAACACATTCCACTTCAGGCCGTACATCCTTCTCGTGGACGGTGCTCTGGAGCTGAGCAGTGTCTCAATTCAATTCAATTCAATTTTATTTATATAGCGCCAAATCACAACAACAGTTATCTCACAGCGCTTTTCATAAAAGAGCAGGTCTAGACCGTACTCTGTGATGTTATTTACAGAAGCCCAACAGTTCCCACCAAGAGCAAGCACTAGGCGACAGAGGCAAGGAAAAACTTCCTTTTAAGAGGCAGAAACCTCGAGCAGAACCATGGCTCTGTGTGGGCGGCCATCTGCCTCGACCGGTTGGGGTGAGAGAGAGAGAGAGAGAGAGAGATGTAAGGAGAGAGAGATGTAAGGAGAGAGAGAGAGGGGAGGGAGGCAGCCTACACAATATACACACAGAGGTACACACAGTGAAGGTAATGTTGCTATAGACTAAATGAAAAATGGTACAGATATTTATAATAGTGTTAATGGTAACCATCGTAATGTTAATGATTATAATAACAATAATAACAATAAGACTAGCAACAATAGTCGTTGCAGCAGAGGGTGTCGAGCAGGAACATGGGGGCAGCAGGTGACCCGCAGCCACAGCTCCAGACTCCACAGCTCCAGAGCCAGAAAACCTGCAGGAAGTGATAGGAGGAGAGAGGAGAGGGACGAGAAAGCACAAGACTACCAGAAAGGGGAGAAGTTGTGTTAGTAACATGCAATAATGGGATAAGGTTGCATACAGAGGGAGAGAAAGTAGAGGAGAGAGGAGCTCAGTGCATCATGGGAAATCCCCCGGCAGTCTAGGCCTATAGCAGCATAACTAAGGGATGGTTCAGGACTACCTGAGCCAGCCCTAACTATAAGCTTTATCAAAGAGGAAAGTCTTAAGCCTACTCTTAAATGTGGAGATGGTGTCTGCCTCCTGAACCCAAACTGGAACCTGGTTCCACAGGAGAGGAGCTTGATAGCTGAACGCTGTGGCTCCTAGTCTACTTTTGGAGACTCTAGGAACCACAAGTAACCCTGCATTCTGGGAGCGCAGTGCTCTGGTGGGGTAGTAAGGTACTATGAGCTCTTTAAGATAAGATGGTGCCTGACCATTAAGAGCTTTGTAGGTAAGAGGAATGATTTTAAATTCTATTCTGGATTTTACTGGAAGCCAATGCAAAGAAGCTAAAACAGGAGAAATGTGATCTCTTTTCCTGGTTCCTGTCAGAACACGTGCTGCAGCATTCTGGATCAGCTGAAGAGTCTTAATGGACTTTTTCGAGCAGCCTGATAATAAGGAATTGCAGTAATCCAGCCTAGAAGTAACAAATGCATGGACTAGTTTTTCTGCATCATTTTAGACAGGATGTTCCTGATTTTCGCAATATTACGTAGGTGAAAAAAGGCGGTCCTTGAAATTTGCTTAATGTGAGACTTAAACGACATGTCCTGATCAAAGATAACTCCAAGATTCCTCACAGTGGTGCTGGAGGCCAGGGCGATGCCATCTAGGGAAACTATATCTTTAGATAATGCGTCACGGAGGTGCTTAGGCCCCAGAACAATAACTTCAGTTTTATCTGAGTTTAACATGAGACTGCTCCAGTCGTCAGGCCCGCCACTAAGAACTGCGACCCCTCAGAGGCCAGACCCATAGCTGCCACAGGACAGGGCGCGGGTGAAAGGCCCGGTCCTCCACCTGGGACAGCAGGTCTCTCCTCAGAGGGGGACCTGCCAGGGCGGGCCCTCTAGGAGCAATATTATGTCCGAGACAAAAACCGGACAAAAACAGGGCTACTAACAGTAGGCTGACACCGTCCTGACGGACCCCCTCCAGAACTCCCGGGGGCAGAGCAACTGGGGGAAGAGCATACAGACGCAGCCTCGGCATCTGCACCATGGCATCCAGCCCTAGTGGGCTGGGGGTGAGAGAGAGAACCAGAGTGGACAGTGCGTAGTCTCTCAAGACGCAAACAGGTCCACGGCTACTGGGCCGAACCTTCGCACAACCACTCCACCACCTCGGGGTGGAGTCTCCATTCCCCGGGCCTCAGCCCCTGTCGCGACAGCAGGTCTGCTCCCTGAATCTGGGTCCCAGGGATATACATCGCTCTGAGGGACAGCAGTCTCTGCTGGGACCACAGGAGGATCTGATGCACCAGCTTGCATAATGGGCACGAGCACAGACCCTCCTGGTGATTCAAATAGGCCACCACTGCCGTATTGGCGGTCCTGACAAGGATGTGGCGGCCGCGGAGGGCGGACAGAAAACTCCTTAGAGCTCTGAAAACCGCCAACATTTCCAGGCAATTTATGTTCCAAGAGAAATGATGCTCCTCCCAGTAGCCTCTCGCAAAGCGGCCGTCCATGACTGCGCCCCATCCCGTGAGTGAGGCATCTGTCGAATAATTGTTCGGCGACATGACGCTCCCAACACGGGACCTTGGGACAGGAACCAAGATTTCCTCCATACTGACAGGGAATGAAGGCACCTGCTCGTAACCCGTATCAGATGGAGCGGATTTCCCCTCGGGGAGAATCCCTTGGATTTTAACCCCACTGCAGGGCTCTCATGTGCAGCAGGCCAGAAGGTATTATACTGGATGCTGCTGCCAGGAGACCCAACACCCTCTGAAAGTGTTTTACAGTGATGGTGCAGCCTAACTGAACTCTGGTCACTGTGGACAAAATGGACCCGACGCATGCAGGCGACAGGTGGGCCGGCATAGTCGACCACCCCTAGGAACGTAGTCCGTTGGGTGGGCGTCAGCACGCTCTTCTTCGCGTTGAGCTGCAGCCCCAAACGCTGAAGGTGGGCGAGGATGACATCTCGATGCCGAACCACTAACTCCCGAGACTGAGCCAAGATGAGCCAGCCGTCAATGTATTTCAGTATGCAGACGCCTGGGAGCCTCATCGGGGCTAGAGCTGCATCCATGCATTTGGTGAAGGTGCGAGGAGAGAGTGCTAGGGCGAACGGAAGAACCCGATACTGGTACGCCGCTCTCTGTCCATTGTTGGCATCCATTGTTCAAAACAGGTAATTTAACCTTTGACCTATGTATAGATCTACTGTTTACTAAAACAGTGATTGGTTAGTGATCAGTTAAGCAGTTAGTGTTTGCACATGCGAGGAGTGGCTGTGTGACCTGGTGAATAAGTGCAGAGTTTGGATTTTTGGTTGTGTTTGGGACAGGAAAGCAGGTCACTTCCTGTTAGATTTTTGTGTCTTTGGTAGAGGATTGTGTGCAGTGTTTTGAAAAAAGTGTTTTATGCAACTGAAAACTGAGTGAAAGGCTGAGAAATAGCTAATGGTTTTGGAGATTTGAGATGAGGTTTTGCTCTTTGAGTGAGAGGTTTCAAAAACTGTGTGACATGTAAAGAGTTTGTGAATAAGCAGTTGGAAAAAACTGTAAAATAACTGAGCATTTAAAAACTAACTGATCACTAGTTACAATTGTTGGCAATTATTAGCTATACCCAAGGAGTCCGAAAAGCCTTGGGTGGACAGCAAATTTTAGGTGGTGCCCAAAACGAGTTCTTATGATATAATATTTCAAACATTATTATTCATAATATCCTTAACAAAAGGTAAGTTCACTACACAGTTCCACACATTGTCACGCATTTCATCGACTTCCCAACACCCAACGTGAATTTATCTGAGAATATTCTTAAATAAGGAAATCTATTTAGTGATTGGTCCTTGCCTACATCGTCATCCAAAATCCTGTTTTTTATATTTCATTTATTAATGTGTAGGCCTATATCATAATTTATTATCTTGAAAATTAAGAATCTAGAATATTCTTAAATAAGGAAATCTCTTCAGTGATTGGTCCTTTGGTCATCATCCAAAATCCTTTTTGCAGCACAGCAAAGTGTCGTGAATCAGCAAGTAAGACTGACACTTAAGATTTAGTCCTACACTTCACTCAAATTAGGACTATGATACTTGATAACTAACGTTTAAGCACAGCTTTGAGCCAAGAATTCTTTTACTCTTAAGTCAGTTCTTAGCAGTGTTCTTATGAGTAATTCTGAGAAGCTTGATAAATACAGGCCCAGATTTACAGTCAGGGAAGACAATACACCTCTTTTAACAGCATTTGGGAGGCTGTTTCAGTAAAAGGTGAAGTGAACAGATCAAGAAACTGACAGACTCCGTGGATGGAAAGCTCAATGCAGTTACTGAAAAGAAGAGTGGCTATATTGGTTACTAAATATATTTGAAAGGCCAAAAACCTTTGTGTCATTTTGTGTTGTTACACAAACTGAGAACAAACAAGTAATTTGATTTATCTTGGTATTTTAGTTGTCTAATAATTCTGCACATTATACACTCAACAGCTATTATTTTATTAGGTACCTGTTCATTTGCTAACTAAACAAATAGCTAATCAGCCAATCACATGGCAGCAACTCAATGCATTTAGGCATGTAGATGAAGTCAAGGCAACTTGCTGAAGTTCAAATCGAGCATCAAAATAGGGAAGAAAGGGGATTTAAGTGACTTTGAACGTAGCATGGTTGTTGGTGCCAGATGGGCTGGTCTGAATATTTCAGAAACTGCTGATCTACTGGGATTTTCGCGCACAACCATCTCTAGGGTTTACAGAGAATGGTCCGAAAAACAGAAAATATCCAGTGAGCGGAAGTTGTGGGGACGAAAATGCCTTGTTGATGTCAGAGGTCAGAGGAGAATGGGCAGACTGGTTCCAGATGACATAAAGGCAACAGTAATGACT
The DNA here is from genome assembly GCF_014851395.1 of Micropterus salmoides. NCBI lineage: Eukaryota > Metazoa > Chordata > Actinopteri > Centrarchiformes > Centrarchidae > Micropterus > Micropterus salmoides. The sequence goes on along the minus strand of NW_024042440.1, from coordinate 19,245 downwards.
TGTTACAACCAAGGTATGCAGAATACCATCTCTGAACAAGCAACACGTCTAACCTTGAAGCAGATGCCTACAGCAGTAGAAAACCACACCCTGAGTGCCACTCCTGTCAGCTAAGAACAGCCAAAATGGACAATAGAAGATTGGAGAAACGTTTCCTGGTCTGATGAGTCTCCATTTCAGCTGCGTCATTCAGATGGTAGGGTCAGATTTGGCATAAACAACATGAAAGCATGGATCCACCCTGCGTTGTATCAACGGTTCAGGCTGCTGGGGGACATGTAATGGTGTGGGGCAAGGGCCAGTGCAGCCGCACGCATGAACGGTGTTCATCATGCAACAGTAGATGCACAGCTTGCCTCCTCCCACTACATCACCAGTGAGATCACATGGTATATATATCCTCAAATGTGCATATCCCCCTTTGCCAGGGTGTCAGTCAGTAGTTTTATCCACAAAAGGCTTACAAAAGGCAAAGTATAAAAAATAGATTCCACAGAATGAATATTGTCTTATTTTCTTTAGTAGGGTATATTCATGTCACATAGCTACATATTACATTGCTGGGTAATATGTGTATGGCTGTCCAATCTTAAGTTTCTATTTGATCATGTGACAAGACAACAAGACAACGCAAAATCTCACAAGTAGCCAGTAACAGAGCACACTTGCAAGCTAGCAGTCATGCTATTTAAACATGAAAGTTGTTTCAAGAAGAGACAGGAGAGAAAAGAACAGGAGGAGAGGGTTGCAAAGCTCCCAAGTAAGTTTGTTTGTTTAACAAATTTTTTACTAAGGACATTGTCAAAGATTTTGCTCAATGTCGGATGCCATTCAAAGAGGTGAGTAACAGTGCTTTTTCATTTGGTGTGGCTGCCGTGCCGCTGTTTTAAAGGCTGTTATCATTTGGGGGGCAGGTCGCTGCTGAGCATTGATTGTTTATTTGTTTGTTTGATATTGTGGATGTGCTTGTGGGTATTATGCGCCTTAGCTGGCCGGTGGTGGCCACATGGAGTTGTTTTTAAGTAGGCAGCTTTTCTTTTTTATTTAACATAATCTCTTGCCTCTCTGTCAAAGAGGAATGTGGTTGCTGTGTTGTCACTGTTGTGTTTACAGCTTGTTCTACTGCCTCCAAGTGGCAAAAAAAGCGTTAAATGTGGACAAACCACATATTACCAAAACTGTGATTAATAAGGTGCACATCACATTAAGAACAGGATATTTTTACCTCTTCAAATTTCTTGGCCTTGTATTGCTCTGCTCCTTTCAGGAAGTTCAGCAGTATGATGTCACACAGCACTGTGCCCTGTATAATAATAATAATAACAATAACCTTTATTTTTAAAGCACTCAACAAAGCAAGAGTAGAAACTCCATGATTTCACTATTCATGTTTTAAAACTCAACACAGTTCACAATAAAGTAGGTATTGTACTTGAGATAACACTTAAAGTCAGAGATAAAAAGGTAATATACAGCTCAGTTTATCAGTCCTGACAAAAAAACACAAAAGCACTGAATGAAACATGACTGGTATAACGAACTTAGACTAGATTGGTTGTGTCAAGTATACCAGTAAAACTTACCACTCCCACTGACGTGAAGGCTGCCACCATGTTAATGAGCGTAGGGATCATGTTGAACTTCCCACATGTTAGCAAGATTGCATGCAATTGCATAAATTATTTTGCCTAGACATCTAATAATACTAAAGACATTTGCAATTTGTAATGTAAGATGCTTACAAAGATGCAGAAGTGCATAAAAACATATGCAACTGGTACTGTAAAATTAAATAATTTGTGGCACATGTACACATGTAGCGTGTCGAGGTGTGAGGCAGCCGCGTTACAGATTCTGGAGCTGTGCCGGTGTGGCTGTGAATTTGTCACGCTCTTTGGACGCTGCACAAATGTGTTAATCATCACTTCCTGTGTCTTGTGTTTGTGGCGCTACATAATTGAACATGGAGATGTATTTGGGGCAGGACTGTTATCAAGCACGTAAAGTTGGGTGAAGATGTGTGCATGTACACTGAAGTTACAACAACTTCCTCTTTTAGGACGAATAATCGATTTTGGACGCCACGCCATGGGCACGCCGTTTCATGAAAACTCATTCTTTGAACAACTTTTAATTGTCAGCGGGATTAGACTAGACAGTGAAAGTCTGAAGTTGGTCGGGCTAACTCTCTAGCAGGAGTTTGTTAAAGTATGGAGTATGTAAATCATCCAAAAATGACCATAAAATTCAAAATGGCCGACTTCCTGTTGTCACTTTTTGTTGCCAGCAGGTGACGCTATGACTATGACTGAATATTGGCTTGTAGACCTGTTCAGGCAGGGACTCTTATGAAACATGTCAAGTTTGGTACAGATCTGAATATGTACAGTCAAGGTACAACAACTTCCTGTTTCATGGCGAATCATCGAATTTGGATGCCATGCCACGGACACACCATTCCACAAAAACCCACCATTTGTACAACATTTAATCGTCAGTGGCATTGCTCCAAGAGGCTTTTTGTACGTCTGGACATGATACACTTGCCACAGAAATTTTGTATATGTAGGTAAACTGCTTCGTTAAAGGTCAGTTCCTGTTGCCAGCAGGTGGCGCTATGACTTTGAGTGATGTGGATGTTCGGGGCGGGACTCTTATTATACATATCAAATTTAGTGCCGATGTGAGCATGTGCACTGAAATTATTACAACTTCCTGTGTCACAGAGAAGCGTGTAACATTTCGTGTTGCCAGCAGGTGGCGGTATGGCTTTGAGTGTATGATGGCAGATAGATGTGTTCAGGGCAGGACTCTTATTATACATGTCAAATTTGGTACAGATGTGAGCATGTACGTTGTAGTTGTAACAACTTCCTGTTTCTTGGCGAATCCTCGATTTTCGAGGCCACGCCATGGGCATGCTCGTGGACGAAAAATGACCGTTTGTACAACTTTTAATCGTCAACGGGTATAGACTGCAAAGCCGAAATTTGAAGTCGATCGGACTAAATCCCTAAGAGGAGTTCGTTAAAGTTCAAAGTTTGTAAATCGCCAAAAATGACCATTAAAACCAAAATGGCCGACTTCCTGTTGGGTGTGGGGCATCGCTACATGAGGCTTTTCTGTGCATCTGGATATGATGCATGCACGACAGAAATTTCGTACACGTCGTAAACTTCGGCTGGGAGCTGCTCTGTAGGGGCGCTACTGAGCCGTTTTCCCATGTGCGTGACCCATAAATACGAAATTTTTCGCCCCGCCTGAATTATGTGCAAAGTTCGGTGAGTTATGGAGCATGTTTAGGTCCCCAAAATTAAGTTTTATTTTGCAGAAAAAAAGAATCCCTTCAATTTCAGTAGGGGCCTGCAAGAAGCATTGGGCGGGCCCTCGCACGTGTAGCGTATCGGGGTGTGACGCGATATTATATATTACGCAGCTCTGCCGTTGCGGCTCTGAATTGTCACAGGCTTTGAACACGGAGGACTTAAACGTAACTTCTGTGTCACCTATGTTGCGCTATAGAGCACCCGGTATATATATAATATACATATTTTTCCACCCGCAATCCGTTATCACAGCAGCAGGTGAGCCAGGACGCTCTTGTAAAAGAGATGTTTAATCTCGAGTTTTTATCTTGGTTAAATAAAGGTTTGAGCCGCTTGCTTGTTAATGATGCAGTACATTTAAATTAAAAGTGCGCAATACACTACTTTAGAATTCATTATTCAATTTTGTGCATAACAATGCGATTAATTGCGATTAAAAATTTTAATCGTGATTCGCAGGCTGATCAACATCCACCCCCTCCTGTGACCCATGGTTTGATCGTATGTGTATTCAGAGCCAGTGAAAACGGGCTTTCAAAATAATAATTAAAAATACGGTGTTATCATGTGATAAAATAATTAACGTGCCCAGCCCCAATTTAAACCTTGTTATATTGATTAAGAATGAGCACCTGATACACAAATCTGACACACACTAAGCTATATACTCACATTTCCATTGACCAGAACATCAAACCTAATAGCATAGGCTTTGACCAGAGTGCGGTAGTCCGTCCCATTATCCATCTTATAATATTTGGCAAACCTGCACAAACAGACAAATCACAAGGAAAACATCATCAATCAATCTAACCATACATTTTGCAAGTGGTCAAAATAACTAATTACAACAATATAATGCAGTCTGATTGATTACTTGATTAATATGTCATATGCTAAAATACTTATTTTATGTAGAGTCCTTAAAGACAATCCAGTTAACAACCTGTAACTCTTTTCATTTACATATAGGTGGCTCAGATACTAGACTTATGAAAGCTGTCCATGTCAATTTGTCTTTAGAAATTCCTATATTTCTAGTAAAGGTGTTGGTCAGCTGTTACTAGAGAAAGGTAATGGTGTAATTAGAAAAGGTAATTAGAAATCATTCCCTGGGGACCATGAATATCCAATGATTTCAATGCAATCTGGCCAATGGTTAAGTTTCTAGTTTGTGGATGGAACATATCAGTCCAACCATGTAAATACCTGAAATTGTAGCCAGGTGAGACATCATTCTTCTGTGACATGGCATCCAGTCGGGTGAATGAGTATGAAGGGTTACACTGGTCATCTGACTTGTCCAGATCACATATCCAGCCGATCTTTATTCCAATCACTCCTCCCTGACAGAATTTTCAAAATGAGACACATGAACTGGCTTCTAGGAATTACATTTAAAAGCAACCAATTTGTACTGGCTAGTATGTTTGGAAGAAATGTTACAAAAAACAAAACATTTTGTTCCTATGCCGGAGGTAGTGTGACATCCGTTCTTAAAAAAATAAACATACAAAGAAACGTGTGCCTGACCATACCCTGATTGCTGCATTTTATAGGGTTCACTGGGAGCTGCGGATGAGTCTGTGCCTTAATAGCAGTGCGCATTGTGATTCATAACATTTGTTTCACCAAGAGGATGTGAAGCCGGTGGTCCCTGCAGTGCATTAAGACAATGGGGGACAACTAATCTGTGCACACATTGTCAATGCCTTGTAAGTTCAGACACTCTTACTGTTTGAAAACATCTTAATCAGCTCCTTCTCATTGAGCTATTTCTACTGTACTGCTTCAGTTCAAATAATTTCCCCCTTAACTGTCTGATCAGAAACCCAATATAAAGGATATTTAAAGAAAATAAATACAAATAATGACTGTAAATAAATATTAAATTTTTTAGCTTGTGGTTTGTTATTATTATTGTTACTGTTAATATAATCAGTCAAGCCAGATGAAACCAATCAGTTAGCTAAACGTCAAGTGTGCCTTGTAGGATGTAAAAACCTTGATCTCAGAGTTATCTTTGATCAGGACATGTCCTTTAACTCCTACCGACCACCTTTTTTCACCTACGTAATATTGCAAAAATCAGAAATATCCTGTCTAAAAATGATGCAGAAAAACTAGTCCATGCATTTGTCACTTCTAGGCTGGATTACTGTAATTCTTTATCAAGCTGTTTTAAGTCCCTTAAAACTCTTCAGCTGATCCTGAATGCTGCAGCAGATCATATTTCTCCTGTCTTAGCTTCTTTGCACTGGCTCCCTGTAAAATCCACAAAAGAATTTAAAATCCTTTTGCTCACCAAAAAGCTCTTAATGGTCAGGCACCATCCTAAAGACGTCATAGTACCCATAGACAGTATATTACTGGACGAAGTCACCCCCTGATTTGAATGGAGATCAGGGGATAGGGTTTTGACGTCATTTTTGGGCCTACATGGATCCCTCTATGCAGGCTTTGGTCGGCTTCACTGTCCGGTCCAATCCCAATGTCCCCCCCTAAGCCCTGAACCCTCACAGACTTTACTGACGTCACTTGGAAAGTGATTTGAGTGCGAGAGGCTGCAAGGGCTCAAAATGCTGTAAACAGGAACAGGACAGCACTTTGCCACTTTATCACGTTACCTTGACGATGCTGAGGCACTTTTTATTTGATGTTGCCTGATTTTTAAGTCCTGCAGGCTCTCGCCCTGCAGAGTGGAGGAGAGGTAGCCTAAATGTTAATATATATTTGTAATTAATCAATAAAACTATTGTTGGTCAAACAGCATCATCAAGCAAAAACTAAAATAAATAGTTGAATAAACTAAATATGTAAGAAGGTGATTGCATTCCTCTGACTTCATGTGTTCTGTGCAGTATCTTAAGTTAAGAAAACTTTCAAAACTTTTAACATCAGCGTGGTGTCGATGCTTGTTTGTTTATTTTTTGTTCTTCTCTTATAATTCATCCCCAACCGGTCGAGGCAGATGGCCGCCCACCCTGAGCCATGGTTCTGCTCGAGGTTTCGCCAAGTGCTTGCTCTTGGTGGGAACTGTTGGGCTTGAGAATTACTAGACCCTATATAGTCCAATCAATGTATCCCAGAATGCATTTTGAATAGTAGTGAACAATCGATGGTCACTAACCAAGCCCTATATACCATCATGCATTGCGCTGATGGAAACAACTGATTGTCTAATGGCAATGACGTAATTAATGGCGTGAGCTGACTATATAGTGCTCTACATACAACTCCCTACATAGGGGGTAGGGTAGTAGTGAATGAGAAATGCAGACTTACAGAAAGGGTCTATAAAGGCCTCAAAATGTCCGCGAGAGAGCCCTCGCGCACTTGACGATTTGACAGTGGGACAGCCCTAAGGCCTCACGGACTTCCTGGGAACACCTCAAAGTCTGTGAGTCTGTGAGGGTGGATGTTGGGATTGGGCCTCCGATCTCTGGCTTACCCCCCTGATAGTACCTTATTTTACCCATGTCACAAAGGGTTAACAACACAGAAGTGCCTTAGCAAATCAGAGCGCAGGTTTACAGCAAACGTTGCTGACACTGGGTGACACTGTGGGGAGAGGACATGTTTCTGAGCGGTAAAAATGTAGTTCAGATAAAACCGTATAAGTTGTCAGATGAGAGTGATAACAGTCTGGACTTTGTTTTAAGACTATAGATGTGTGTGTGTGTGTGTGTGTGTGTGTGCGTGTGTGTGTGTGTGTGAGGCCCTGTTCATTGAAACCTGCCGAATGACAAAGAAATCCCAAATTCGTGAGTCATGTAAAAAATAAATAATTTACTGCTGCGTCACAAGATGCTAGGCTAAGCTAGCCAGTTCAAGTGCATGGGCCTAGAGCTAACAAAATTAGCAGTGAGTGATGAACAGTGCAATTAGCCTGTTGTAGACTTCAACTAAACTATCTGTTTGACATTTTCTTTCATTGTTCATGGTGAATCTGTTGCATTTGCACTGCATAGTTTTAATTTCTGCAACATTGTTCTTTATATTTAAAAATGTATAAGCTTTGTTAAGTTGTTAAGTTGCTCAGTAATTCATTTGATGTAAAACGTATTTAAAAAATAGTGATTGTGCCATTTGCATTTATATATATATATTGGTTAAAGGAACACTTGAGAAACCCGTTTGAAAAGGCTATTGACTAATGAACTATTCTGGCCGTGTCAGTGACTGCTGGCCAGGTTTTTTTCGGAGAGCTGAGTTAAAGTTGATGGCGAGCCAACCCAGATGAGAACTCAAGATCCCTGGATTGAAGATCGCTGAAGTGAGGAACTCTGAGCTAAGGACTACTGATCTTACCCCTCTCCTGCCACATTAGTAGGATAACCAGCAACACTTTTACACTCACTGTCTAGCACCACTTGCACAACCCCACACTTTCTAACTCTACTTTTTTTTTGGACTTTGAATGGACAATTACCTCCCTCATCCGTTTTTAGAAACGCATCCCTGGTGTCTGCAGAATTCATACGGTTTATTTGGTGTACTATGATGTCCTGGTTATTGTGATTTTGGCAATTGCTCATATGGTGAAAAGCAAATGATTATAAAGTTGATGTGACATGTGAAGTGATAATATTGAAACAGGTATTGTTTAATATGGTCATTCACCGGATGTGAATATTGAGGATTGAGATTTTGAGTTATTGATAATAGGGTGCACCCAGTAAGAAAATAAGAGAAATAGTTGAAAACAGATCAGCGATTTTAGCCCAGCTGAAAAATAGAGGTAATTATACGAGTTCAGTGGTCTCTTGCTCTTCCTGCTTGACACCCACTCCTATACTATTATTATTATTATTATTATTATCATCATTAATTACCAGTACAATTATTACTTTTCTGCCTGTACCACTTTTACTGTTTTTGTATTTTTGTGTGGATATTGAATAGCACTATATAAATAAAACTGAATTGAATATTACTGTATAGTGTATTTGAATTACACACAGTACAGTGATTTTATTTGTACATTTGAAAAGGTGTACTGTTTTGAAACAGTCAATAAAATTAAGTAAATAGAGCGACTGTCTATTTCATTTCTTAATTTTCATTGAATAAATATACAGATGTTAGAAATAAAACCTAATAATCATCTGCTTATAGTGGTCAATTTGACCCCGACAGGTGTGATCTCTGTACATTCAGATGGCAGGGTCTCTGCAGATACAGATACCGCCACACAATTCTAGTGGGTCATAGGTGATGATTTAGAGGGATGTTTTTGTTTTTTATTAGAGTCTATAAAAAAAAATCCTGCTCATGATAGTAGTCACAAGGTCTTGCAACTTGACTTTAGACTTAAGTCAGAATTAAGTCACAAAAGACAGGACTGGAGACTTTGGGCAGCATCATGTTAGACAGACTGAGGCACAGGGTGGGGATCTCTGGTACAGCTTTAGAATGGTTTTCATCATACCTGTCCAATAGGAGGTTCTGTGCCTGTGAATAACTATGTCTTTACATTCTGTTTGGTTGAATATGGAGTTCCTCAGGGGTCCATTTTATTTTACTTGTATATGCTTCCCCTTGGACATATTATCCAGAATGGTGTATCCACATGGTGTTTCTTTTCATGTTTATGCTGATGACACACAGATGTACCTGCTGTCAGATCCACAGACCCTGGAATGCTGAGTTCACTTACTGACTGCCTCTGTGATGTCACAAATTGGATTTCACATAATTTCCTCTTACTGAACTCAGACAAAACAGAGATCCTGGTCATGAACTCCCAGCAAAGCAAAGCAAAGCAAATGCTGCCATCTGCTGGTCCCTAGTGGATCATGTCAGGCCTGTTGCTAAAAATCTTGGTGTCTGGTTTGACAGCAATTTAATGTAGCCCCTGGGTTAAACCCCAGAGCTAATTTAAACACAGCAGTGTAAACCCTACATTGTTACTATAGGAGGCGCTGTTCCTTTAAGGGGACAGTGTTTTCACAGTTTGTTTAGAACGTACATCACTCAACACGAGGTGAGACATATTAACCTGCTGCTTTTATTTATGTGCCTTTGATTAGTCCATTGACAGAGACATCCAGCTTCTAAAAGGTATGATTTGTTAGGGGCGGGACTAGTAGTCAGAGGAACTGGAGGAGAAAAAAACAAGGGAGACGTGAGAGAAGTAGACACCGCAGTGTGAGTGTGCGACTGTATTTTGAGTGGTGAATAGCTGCGAACCAAGACAAATATTAGAGTGTAGAGCCTGACTCATTTAAGAGAAGTGTGTTTGAGAGTCTGCTGTGGACATTACCGTGTATCTCTGAGCTAACTTCGGCCGGTAGGCTAATTAGCATAGTATCTCACGGCTTGCTTGCCGTGTGTGTGTGTGGACTTTGAGGCCCGGACAGAACACCAGATAGCGCCCCGTGTGACCAGAAAAACACGGGTGCACCTCTGGCTATCACTGGCACTGAGGTGGGAGTTTTCTCCTTTTCTTCATCATCACCGCTGGGACTACCTAAGGAGTGGTCTCTTCTTCTTCTTCTACATCAATATCAGTGGGACTGAGAGTAGACGGTCGCCTGCCTGAAACAGTGAGGGGACGTTTGAACTGTTCACCATTGGTGAGTAACTGGTACCCTGCTCAGGGAGCGAAAGGACCATCCGTTCTTATTTATTTATTTATTTATTTATTTTTTAAACCTGTCCTGCCCAGCAGCCTGGTATATAGTATAATGACCTGGATACCATATTGTGCCAGACAGATTTTACTTTAACAAGAGAGTATTAAAATGTCTGTTTTATTATTTATTTAATTATGTATTGATTTGTCACCGGGCCGGACAGGGGGGCAGACAGGGGATGGGGGGGGGCACAAACAGACAGCACAGAGAAAGGACAACACCTGTAAGAGAAGGGGGAAAGGGGATGGAGGGTGGGGACAACAGGGAAAAGCTGTGGAACAGAGAGGGGGGCTTGGGGAGGAGAAAAACAACAACAAACAAACACAAACAAAAAAACAATAAAAATAATAATAATAGTAAAAGACAACCAGCCGAACAGCAGCAATAAACAGCTGGGGGGGTTCATGGCCTTTTGGCCTACAAACACATTTAGTATCCAATGGCATTGTGAGGCTAAACAATAGGACCATTTGGCTATGTAAATGTGGTCTTTGTAAATGCTCTGTATTTGTATAGTGCCTTTCTAGTGTTCTGACAACACAAGCGCTTTACGCTCGCATTCAATCATTCACACACATTCATACACTGAGCCACTGAGGGATTCCAATTAGTGGTTGCCCACTAATCCCTGACCAGTGGTTTTTCCGATTAGTGGGCAACCCGTTCTTCTCCTGAGCCAATTTCTTAAGTTTCTTCCTGCTTTTACCGTGGATCTTATTTGTTTGTTTTCATTGTCTTTGCTCTATAAATAAAGATTATTATTTTTATTTTTATTAATTAATTCATTCAAGGACATACATTTGGATTCTGTAAACAAAGTCTACTTCTGTGATAAGACCGTTTGATGCAGAGTTTCTTCCTCCAATTGCTTGAATTGTTAAATAATTTAATAATGATGTTCATATCGATGGCCCACTAAAGTCTACTGATATGGGCTCCAGACCAACATGAACCTGATGGTGCTGACCATTAATTTACTGACATTTCCACCACATGGCTTTTGTTTACAGTTTCAGGACTATTTGAGGTTTGTGAACGCAAACAGGACCAGTTGGAAATTTTAAACAATGTATTATTGTCGCATTGGTTCGGTTCAGGAAACAGATCTTTAAGTGTTTAGTTGTTAGACCTATGCACAGGAATGATGTCAATTATTTAACAAACATTTAACAAACATTTGTAATGGTTTCTAATGGTAAATGAACTGTACTTGTATAGTGCCTTTATTGTCTTCTGACCACTGAGCCAGCTTCACAGGAGTTGTAGGCGCAATTGATGGCGCTCATTTAAAGATCGACTTTTTTATCTTTCATTTCCAATGTTATAATGTATTCTCTTGAAAATGATTTATTGTCAAATTTGTGTTGAATGTAAATGTGTTGAATTTCACCATTCAATGTGAATTTATTTGAGAATTTTCTTAAATAAGGAAATCTATTCAGTGATTGGTCCTTGCCTACATCATACGTCATCCAAAATCCTGTTTGCAGCACAGCAAGTGTCGTGAATCAGACAATTAAGATTTAATCCTACACTTCACTGAAATTAGGTCTGAGATGCTTGATAATTAACTTTTAAGTGCAGCTTTGAGCCAAGAATTCTTTTACTTTTAAGTCAGTTCTTAGCAGTGTGCTTATGAATAAGTCTGAGAAGCTTGATACGGGCCCAGGAAATCATCTGCCTTGACTTTTGAATTTTCTTACAAAGACATGACTTGAACTTGCCCCCAAAACCTTAAAAGTATCTCTTGACTCTACCTTGTCTACCAGTTTAGTGAAGTTCTGCTGTGCGTAGCGGACGACATCTCCCACTCTGAAGATGGGGCAGTAGGTGTTGTTGACCATGTCAAAGTTACATTTTTTGATGTAATCATCAGTGATGGTAGGAAGGAAGTTTCCTCTGCACACATAGACACATATCATCATTTCAACATGTCAGATTTCATTATCATCATCATCATCATATTTAGAATTATAGTTGTCATACTTGGTGTAGTTGAAGGTTGGGAAGCGGATGCTATTCTTAATGAAAATGGTAAAATTCTCAACTTCCATCATTGGCGTACTGACAGAGAGGGGAAGGGGGGGCACAGAACAACAGAAAAGACCAACACACAAACAGTATTGTGTTTAAATGTGTTATTTTTCTTCAGCCGCACAAAGTCAGCACACAAAGTTGTCTTTGCTTTTTACAATGTGTCAAGGCTCAGATTTCTACCAATGGATACAATTCAGTTTAAATCCACTGTAGTGTGGCGAAGGCCTGCCTTCTCGATTATCTCAAAAGCGGGACAATGAAAACTTAAACTATCTGCATGATAAATGTTACTAGGTTAGTGACTAAGTGAGCTGCCCCAACAGAGATGTGTCTGACATTAGTATAACAGTACAGAACAGTGATTGTAAAGCCTTGTAAAAAGCTCTCCATCACTTTCCAGGATTGTCTTACGTCTTGATGGTGTCGATTTCGGCAGGACACCATCCTTTTATCTCACATCTGTTGACTGTGGTGTTGAAAGGAACACATTTCCCTGTAAGAATTCCTGAGCAGGAAAAGAAAAGCTTATATGCAAACTGGAAAAGCAAAAATAAGTGAATACCAGTTCTGAAGTATTAATTCAACACATACACTGTATGCATTAGCGTAATAACAAGGTACAAGTACAAGGTACAAGATAGATAGGTAGAAATTGATTTTGTAACTTCCTTCTGATACATAGCAGACAATATACATTAATATAAAAGCAATAGTAAAAATGGTAAACACAAATAAACTATTAATAGACAAACTCTGTGTTCTTTCCAATAAGTTATTGTGGTCATTGTTGTTCGCTGATGCTATGTTGAGGTATTTGATGTAGCTTATAGAGTTTATGACCTTAAAATTTTGGGATGATTGGTCTAGCAGTTTCTGGTGAAATATCAAAAACAGGATTTTAAGTGCTTAGAATTCATGAAATTTACTCGTACATTTAAACTTAAGAATAAAAGCAAGTTATCAAATTTCTTAAAGCTAAGAATCACTCTTACTCCCAGTTATTTAAGACAGCTCGAGAGGTCTCTCAAGTGGTTAGGAGCTGCCAGTAGGGCTTGTGATGGCCCTGTGGAGATAGAGACATGCATCTTTCAGGAGAGGAATATTGTTTCTGAATTATTTGACGAAAGACACTTAATTAGACTAGGTTGGACTAGGTTGCAGTAATGCTTTTTCAGTTAAAGCGAAGGTGGTGATGACGCTTCATTTATTTGCCACAGGACAAACGCAGCAATGCTGATGATTTTGGCCGACACAACCATCAATAAGCTGAATAGTCATGGAAAGAATTATGGCACTTAGGCGTTTCATCGACTTCCCAACAACACCCCCCATAATCCGACAGAAGCAAACTCAGTTCATATTGCCGGCAATACAGGAGTACTAGGCGCATTTGATGGAGCTCATATAAGGATACACTTTTTTATATTTCATTTATTAATGTGTAGGCCTATATCATAATTTATTATCTTGAAAATTAAGAATCTAGAATATTCTTAAATAAGGAAATCTCTTCAGTGATTGGTCCTTTGGTCATCATCCAAAATCCTTTTTGCAGCACAGCAAAGTGTCGTAAATCAGCACTAAGACTGACACTTAAGATTTAGTACTACACTTCACTCAAATTAGGACTATGATGCATGATAACTAACTTTTAAGCACAGCTTTGAGCCAAGAAGAAGGAGAGCAGTGTTCTTATGAGTAATTCTGAGAAGCTTGATAAATACGGGCCCAGATGCACTTTGAGATAACTGTGAATATGTAAACTTGATGATGATTATTATTATTATTATTATTATTAGCATAACCTTGAGGTCAGTGAGTGTCATTGTGTGTGCTTGAGTTGTAGGTGGAATTTGGAACCCACCTGCCAATATTTGTGTTTCTAGGTCTTATTTTTTTTGGCAGAGAAAAATAAAAAATGTCCACAGGGTCACAATAGGCAACCTTCAAATTAATATGACCCCAATGAGAAAGAAGAAGAAGAAGAATGAAAACACACAACATGCATTAGTTAAATCAAATGTTGGTTTCAGGTGTATTTTTGGTTTTTTACAAATGATTAAATTATAATAATAGTGGGCCACTAAATGTCACTTTTGACTCACTTCTTGACCATAGGCATAGAGGCAAACAGATGTGTTGAAAAAGCTCTCTAGGAACTATGGTAAAATTTTTACTGCAATATAGATGGAGATGAGAGTTTGTGCTTATAAACAACTCCTTTTTCGCCAATCCTAACCAAATTTTATACAATTAATTGAACATGCTGAAGAAAATGTTGAAACGGTTTCACTCAAATCAATGTTGTTTTTGTAAGTATTTGTGTTTGTGAGATAAAGGCAGTTTTGAACTGTGAATGAAAGCTAAAGATTTGAGTTGACTAAAAACAGAGGAAGAGAGAGTGTGCATCTGCATTTTTTTTAACATACAACTTTATTGAGTACTGCCTTAGCAGGGTTCAAACTCACAACCTTTGGATCTAAAAGAAACACAGAATTTGCACAACCACTGGACACTATACATACAGTGTAACCTTTTACACAACTTCACACAACATGAGGCAATGACATCACTTGCCAGACTTAGGTATTTGTAACTTTTGTACGAATCCACGCAGCCGATTACGAGCCTCCTAATGTCAGACTATCTAAGGACTAATAAACGCTCAGAACTAGCATCAGAACACTTGTAACAAGTTTGGTTACAATAACTGAAGCCAATTTTGATTTATGGGCATTTATGTAATTTTGACCTTAAATATTTAAAAATGTTAAGTACTTTTTATTGGTCCAGGGGGAAAAGTACTTTTTTGTTTCTAAACGTGTGATGGCGATTGCTCAAATAAAAAAAATTGTCAAAATTGTCATAATTGTCAAAATATGTCCAGGTGCAACTGGGTGTGGCTTAGGTTCATATGGACCCACAGATTCCAGGAAAAAAAATTTTGTTTCTGAGACTTATGGTTTAAAAGTTATAGGCCAAAACGCTTCGTTGCTTGGACCCCTAATAAGCTTAACAGATCCAGTACACTCCAGCAGCTTCACTGCTTGGACCTCTAATTATAAAACTGTCATCAAATACTTTAAAGTAGAAAGGAAAAGAAAAAGACAGAGAGAAGATCTCACCACAATTTCCTGGCTTGTTGAGGTGCTTTGTGCAGTCAATGTCTTTGGCACAATTATACCTTTTCTCACTCTGGGTAACACAAAATCATACACACACACACACACACACACACACACACACACAGATTAAAGCTGCATCAACCCTAACCTTTTTTACTGTCTTTAAGTTCATGGTTTCTCGGCAGGCAGACAGACAAAGTTAGTGAGAAGCTGGTGAACATAGTGGAGCATTTAGCAGCTGCTAAAGAGATTAAAATATGTTTTTTTCAGGAGTTGGTGGAGATCAGAAAATGACATTATCAATGTCATTATTACCTTCACAGCTAAAACACAGCCAGACGTGACTGTTTCTACAGTCAGCCAGAGTCAGTATTCAATCGCGGGAAATGTAAAGGGCTGCAGCGGCTCACTTCAAAGAAGCTCCATCACAGAGCTGTAGCACAAGCATGACTTTGACAGGCGGAAGGAAAAGTAGTTCCTATCTACCGAGTATAGTTAGTGCATCCTATTGACAGTAAGATATTTATGATAAAACACACACTCACTCCAAATTACTGAGTTTAGTTATCGATCCTTTTATATGAGTATCGATCCTAGAGCAGGAAACGTTGGTATCAGAAATATCGATACTTTAGTATCGATCCGCACATCACTAGTGGAGAGCCATTGGTCTAGATTTTAAAAGTTTGACTTCTCTGATTGGTTGTAGGTCTGGACCTGCATTCAGTGCAATGCAGCAGACTCACGAAATTCGGATCAAACTAGGCAGTGCTGAATAAATATGAGTGAAGGTACTGTACATTTTACTGTACTGTTTAACTGTAATATGAGATATATATACACACACACACACACACACGCACAATGAAGTCAGAATATATTGAATGAAGTCTGAATCATATTACAGCTGAACTATATATATATATACAGTATATATCTCATATTGTCCATATCATTGATATGGACAGTATATATAGAAGTATATACACATATAATTAGAATATCAAAAAGTTGGTTTATTTCAGTAATTCCATTCAAAAAGTGAAACTTGGATATTATATTCATTCATTACACACAGACTGATATATTTCAAATGTTTATTTCATTTAATTGTGATGATTAAAACTGACAACTAATGAAAATCCCAAATTCAGTATCTCCGAAAATTAGAATATTACTTAAGACCAATACAACAAAAGGATTTTTAGAAACGTTGGCCAACTGAAAAGTGTGAACATGAAAAGTATGAGCGTGTACAGCACTCAATACTTAGTTGGGGCTCCTTTTGCCTGAATTACTGCAGCAATGCGGCGTGGCATGGAGTCGATCAGTCTGTGGCACTGCTCAGGTGTTATGAGAGCCCAGCAGCAGGGTCAGCAGCAGGAAGCATGAAGTGCTCTAAAACTTCCTGGTAGACGGCTGCGTTGACCTTGGACCTCAGAAAACACAGTGGACCAACACCAGCAGATGACATGGCACCCCAAACCATCACTGACTGTGGAAACTTTACACTGGACTTCAGGCAACGTGGATTCTGTGCCTCTCCTCTCTTCCTCCAGACTCTGGGACCTTGATTTCCAAAGGAAATGCAAAATTTCCTTTCATCAGAGAACATAACTTTGGACCACTCAGCAGCAGTCCAGTCCTTTTTGTCTTTAGCCCAGGCGAGACGCTTCTGACGCTGTGTCTTGTTCAAGAGTGGCTTGACACAAGGAATGCAACAGCTGAAACCCATGTCTTGCATACGTCTGTGCGTGGTGGTTCTTGAAGCACTGACTCCAGCTGCAGTCCACTCTTTGTGAATCTCCCCCACATTTTTGAATGGGTTTTGTTTCACAATCCTCTCCAGGGTGCAGTTATCCCTATTGCTTGTACACTTTTTTCTACCACATCTTTTCCTTCCCTTCACCTCTCTATTAATGTGCTTGGACACAGAGCTCTGTGAACAGCCAGCCTCTTTAGCAATGACCTTTTGTGTCTTGCCCTCCTTGTGCAAGGTGTCAATTGTCGTCTTTTGGACAGCTGTCAAGTCAGCAGTCTTTCCCATGATTGTGTAGCCTACAGAACTAGACTGAGAGACCATTTAAAGGCCTTTGCAGGTGTTTTCAGTTAATTAGCTGATTAGAGTGTGGCACCAGGTGTCTTCAATATTGAACCTTTTCACAATATTCTAATTTTCTGAGATACTGATTTGGGGGTTTTCATTAGTTGTCAGTTATAATCATCAAAATTAAAAGGAATGAACACTTGAAATATATCAGTCCTGTGTGGAATGAATGTATACATTATACAAGTTTCACTTTTTGAATGGAATTACTAAAATAAATCAACTTTTTGATGATATTCTAATTATATGACCAGCACCTGTATATAAGTTTGTGACCATGCCACCAACACCGCCCCAACTCATCACACGTTTCATTGCTCTGACTGGTTGTACGTTTATCCAATTGCGCCCAGAGGCACTTTGGTCTGTGTCCGTTGATAACAACCCTTGGAAATCAAAAATGAACTGAGAGGTTTTAATGTACAATGGTTGTAATGGCTTTTATCCAAAGCGACTTACAATTGCTATATACGTCAGAGGTCTGGAGCACCTAGGGGTTAAGTATCTTGCCCAGGGACACCATTGGTGTGTCACAGTGGGGAATTGAACCAAGGACTACCACACCAGTGACATGTGCTTTATCCACTGTGGCATCACCACCCCTAGTATTGATGATTCTGAGGCCGTAATAATGGTGGGCGTATTGGGGTAATAGTACTGACAGTAGCTGACCTCTGGGCAGTATCCTTGGACTTGGTTCTCTGTAGTGATCATTTTGGTGATGATGCAAAAGACTGAAGCTCCCTGCAAAAAACAAATATAAATATTATAGTATAATCGCCATCACTGTATCTTACTGTCAGTCATCTAATCTGTCCACCCATCCATCTGTCATCCATACCTGTGTAGGAGTGACGTAGTCTGCAACATCCATGACCTTGTCGTTGTAGATTCCCAAACCTTTGACTTTGGTCATCACTGAGGATTCAATAGCTGTGTCTCTCACCTGGTAGGCCTTCTCATTGACAAACACCCACCTCAAGCACACACACAAATAACACAAAATGTGTCATTTAGCCTAAACTGAAATGTTAAACCTGTGCAGTACAGTAGGGCCAAGCTGACAGAAACATTATGACATTGCTTTAACCAAAAACAGAAAATCTTGTGTATTGCTTCTTTCAGATCTCAATTTAAGATGCAGTGAGTCCTGTTCATGTATCACTGCCAATCACTGAATTAGCTAGGCTACAAGCTAATGCTGCTGTCTGTTGCTCATTTTTGTCTCACCCCTTGCTGTTGTCAACTGCTATAGACTGAATGAGCAGTGACCTGAAATCACTGAAAATAAGCCACACCTAGTTCACTTGTTAGTTTGAGAGCTTTGGTGAATGTGCCGGTGTTAATGTTTGTGTGGCAGCTGACACCTGGCTGGGACATCTTCAGTTGCAGGGCTTGAAGTCTGAGATACTATTACTGTTAAAATGACAGTTTGTGGGAAAATGTAAAGGTTTTGTGCATCCTTACATAGTTATAAAACAGAAGAAAATTACATGTGTAAATGTCAACTTGATCTTCTACTTAAATGAATGTTAATTTGAATACATTATCATTATCATATATCCTGTAATACACACTAGTTATAATTTTGATGATAAACTACAAATAGCAAAACAATCAAACCTAAAATCCCTGCCTACAATTGAATTTTAACTGTATAAAAAACTATATAGCATATCTACTTTACTTTTAATACAAATTATGAATATTAATATTCTAAATATAATTCATAAATATCTCGTTTTCGGGGAAACCACCGGAAATTCAGTTTCCGGACTCCCTAGGAAACGTTATGGGTTTAATAATTACACAATTATTCCTAGTGATCAGTTAGTAGTAACTGCTTAATCATTTCTATAAAATCAATCAGTCAATCTCATATCGAAGGCGTAAATCTTCCATTACAGTGACCTGGAGTCAAACAATGCACACACACACTTCCTGTGATTACGGTGAAATTTATTAACTAACAAAAGGTGGATATAAAGTGAGTTTAAATATATCAAAGACAT